>NC_056745.1:165499485-165504485 GCF_019279795.1 Protopterus annectens | reverse complement strand
AAAAGCAACACACACTTGTGAATGCTTATAGAGGGCATTATTATCATCTTTAATTTTGATACAATACAAATGCTCTCTTATACGTGTTCTAAGTTCTCTGGTAGTCATGCCCACATAAAATGCGGGACATGATGAACACAAAGCTATGTAAACTATACCAGCACTCCGACAGTTAGCATAGCCTGGAACTGCAAAAATTCTATCCGAGGTGGCTACTGAAATGTACGGACCAACGGAAATATATCTGCACATGTTGCAATCATTGCAACAGTGCATACCCTTCTTAACTGTGTTGGTATTTGACTTGCTGACATTATGTTGTCCCAAAATATACTTTAAACTATTGTCATTTCTTTGAACAAACAATGGTTTATCCCCTAGAATGCCAAACATTTCAGCATTACCTATAAAAAATAACAAAGTATTTTGTAAACCTTCTAAGTTTTGTCCTAGGTTGCATCATACTCTCCATACTTTTGAGGAATTGTGCATACAGGACATTGATGGTATGCTGAACAGCAAACGTAAATGTTACTACAACCTTACAGTTGCAGAAAGTAAAGCTTTACAAAAATTGAAGATTTTGAGTGGCACACATAGATTTATGAAAAGTGATAAAGGGAATAACATAGTAGTAATGACGAATGTAGCTTATAGAGAAGGTGTTTTGAAACTTTTAGATAATAGGGATGGATATGTTATTATTTCACTTCCAGAGATCCACAAACGCCAACGCATTATACACTCATATTTGTATGAAGCTTTAATGGAGGGTGACATAAGTCATGAATTATATGAATTTTGCGTTATAGACCAACCACGGATTGGAGTGTTTTTTGGTATCCCTAAGACTCATAAGTCTCTAGTCAATCCACCTTTTAGACCCATTGTGTCTTCGGCCCACTCTATAACAGAAGGTTTGGCATTAGTTATAGATGCATTGTTGGGGCCCACGATACATAATGATAAATCTTTTTTGAGGGATTCCTGGCATTTTTTGACAAAATTAAATACATTTCTTTCTAGTTTTAGTTTTGATCCTAACAAACATATAATGCTAACAGTAGATGTGGTATCATTATACACATGTATTCCTCAAGATCTAGGTATTGAGGCAGTACGGGATTTTTTGTCGAATTATTACCATGGTTTTTCCAAAAATACTGTTTCTTTAATTTGTAGTTTTCTAGAAATTATTTTAGAAAACAATTTTTTTCTGTTTGACAAAGTCTATTATAGACAATGCAAAGGAGCAGCAATGGGTTCCCCAGCTTCTCCTGCATATGCAAATGTTGTCATGACAATGTGGGAGAAACAATTCATACCATCGTTGATGAACAGATTTAATATTGTATTCATGTGTCGGTTTATTGATGATTTATTTTTTATTTTAGATCAAAGTGACATCAATAATGATGTATTTCTTAATTACATCAATTCAATGTCTACATATGTAAAGTTTGTCATTGGAGGTAAGGGTGATACAGTTGACTTTTTGGATGTCAATTTAAGGTGGGACCCTGTAGATATGAGAATTCATAGTACCATTCATAGGAAGGACACCTTTAACAATGGTTATCTCCACTATAACAGTGGACATCCTATGCATATAATTTCCAATATTCCCAAAGGTCAGTTCATAAGAGCGAGTCGGATGACATCAAGGGATTCTGATGTCATTGATGAGTTTAACTTTATTATTTCCTTATTTGGTAGCAGAGGTTATCCTTTAACACAGTTACAGTATATAGCAGATGATATTTTGAGAAGACGTAAAATTGATTTTCCACCATTATTAAACCTTTGCAATGATGGAATAGTTTCAAGTGGTATTGTTACAAAGAATATCATGCAGAAAAATTTGGTTTGCACACTTGGCATGAATTCAGATAATATGCATATTAAGAATATCATTATAAAAAATTGGTGTATAATTAAAGGTAATGCTGAAATGTTTGGCATTCTAGGGGATAAACCATTGTTTGTTCAAAGAAATGACAATAGTTTAAAGTATATTTTGGGACAACATAATGTCAGCAAGTCAAATACCAACACAGTTAAGAAGGGTATGCACTGTTGCAATGATTGCAACATGTGCAGATATATTTCCGTTGGTCCGTACATTTCAGTAGCCACCGCGGATAGAATTTTTGCTGTTCCAGGCTATGCTAACTGTCGGAGTGCTGGTATAGTTTACATAGCTTTGTGTTCATCATGTCCCGCATTTTATGTGGGCATGACTACCAGAGAACTTAGAACACGTATAAGAGAGCATTTGTATTGTATCAAAATTAAAGATGATAATAATGCCCTCTATAAGCATTCACAAGTGTGTGTTGCTTTTCATAAATTTTTATTTTCTATTTTAGAAGTTTGTTATCAAGATTTAAGGGGAGGAGATTTTAAAAATTTTCTGCTACAAAAGGAAGCCGAGTGGCAAATAAGACTTAAGGCAGACCATTCACCTGGACTCAATGAGTCTATTAACATGAAATGTTTTTTAAAGAATCATAAATTAAAGGTAAACAAGAATAATGATTTAATCAGTTTACATATTTTATAAAGTAGTGTTGTGTGTATGTGTTTGCACACATGTATTATGCTTGTGTAGTGAGTGTATGGCTTTAAGTGTTAATTCATTAATTATAATGTGTTAATTATTTTTGTATTTAAGGAGTTTGTATGCTGAGTTATTTTATTCTGATGAAGTCTACGGAC
This sequence comes from Protopterus annectens, assembly GCF_019279795.1. NCBI lineage: Eukaryota > Metazoa > Chordata > Ceratodontiformes > Protopteridae > Protopterus > Protopterus annectens. The sequence continues at coordinate 165,501,767 of NC_056745.1, read as the reverse complement.
GAAAGCGGAAATAAAAAGGATCATTACGCTATTTCTTGGTGTCACACTGTTACTTCGTTGTCTACTACAGCTGCTTTTTGCCTTGTTTTTGGTTTTTATTTGTCTGAGTTGTGGTACTTTGAGTTCATAGTCCTCATGTGTTTGGCTGTACTTCTGAGAAGTATATGCCAAACAGTAGGGGCTCCAGGACCGAGCCTTGTGGGACACCACTTGTGACTGGTTTAGAGTCAGACCTGGAGCCCACTATTCTTACCGTGTGAGTTCTGTCTGTAAGGCAGCTGGCAACCCATCTCATGATGTAGGGGTTTATGTTCAGGCTGGTGAGTTTTTCTATAATTCCTGAGTGGGGAATGGTGTCAAAAGTCTTGGCAAGGTCAAGGTAGGCTGTGTGAACCACCTTCCCCTCATCTATGGCCTTGGTGACTGTCTCAAAGAAGTCAACCAGGTTCAGTAGGCATGATCTGCCATAAACAAAGCCGGACTGGGTCGGGTCAAGCGTTTAGAGGTTCCCAATGTCTTTGTTAATGAGTTCCATGATAATGCTCTCTATAGCCTTGCAGACCAGGCTAGTCAGGCTTATGGAGCGATAGTTACCAGGGTCAGTTGTGGACCCTCCTTTGTGGAGCGGAATAACCGTTGCTGTGCGCCATTCAATGGCATGTAGTCTGTGGAGAGGCTGAGGTTGAACAGTGTGTTTAGGTGGGGGGGGGGTTTAGTGTGCTCTGTAGTTTGTGCAAGATGCAGCCTGGGGCACCATCTGGCCCCATTGACGTTGTGCTTTTGGCTTTTGAAAGGACTGTTTCACCTGTGCGTCTGTGATTTCCGGGACAGTACACTTTTCCAGTATTGTTGTTAGCCCTTTTGGGGTGAGAGGGGCGTGAAGTTTGCACTGAATCTATCTGCCAGGATGTTGGCAATATCAGTAGGTTCAGTATATTTTGTGCTATTTTGCACTAGCTCAGAGCATATCTGTGAGTTGTCACTTAGATTCGTGACATAGCTAAAGAAGGCTTTGTGGTTATCTTTCGAATCCTTGGCTATTTTTCTTTAGAAGTTAGCCTTGGATGATTTTATGAGGGACCTTAGTTTCTTACTGATACTGATCCAGGGATGTCTTTCCTTCTTGGGATTTGCTTTTTTTCTGAAATAGTTTCCTCCTTCTATTGTATAGCCTGTTTATGGCTGGGATCCACCAGACTGGTTTCCTTCTCTTAGGGGAGTGTTTCTTGGTGTTGCTAGGGATGGCACAATCCATGCATCCTTGTAGGTCCTCATAGAGTGCACTTGTAAAGGTTCCTGCATCTTGGACACTGTTATCTTTTAGCGTGGGGGCTGTGAAACTTACCACCTCTGTCTTAAGTAAGGTGAAGTTTGCTATAGAAAAGTTTTTCACTGTTGTTTCCTTGGTTGGGGGTGGTGGTGTGGTGTGGGCATCCAGAATGATTAGTTTATGGTCTGATATAATCAGTGACGGGTTAACCTTTGGTGCGGAACACCTGTCGCCCATGTTGGTGATGACCAGGTCCAATATGATTTCATCTCTGGTAGAGGAGTTTACCAGCTGATCCAGGGCATTTGAGTTGATAAATTCCAGGAAGTGCTGGACCTGGGAATTTGTACTTGAGTAGTTTTCCCAGTTAACGGTAGGGTAATTGAAATTGCCCAATATCAGGGTGTGCGGTAGGATCTTCATGTTTTCCAGTGTCTCCAGAAAGGCGGAGTGATGGTCCTGGGTCATGGAGGGTGATCTGTAGCAGGCCACAATTTGCACTGTAGATTTGCCCGATGTTAGTTGCACATGGATGATCTCAGAGGTATCATGCTGCAACACTAACCTGGAGGTGTAGGTATCCTTGATGAATATGGATACACCCCCTCCTTTTGTATTTCGGTCCATGTTCTGTGGCCGAAATGTGTGGTATGAGTTGTAGCCCAGTAGTGCTGGGGTGCTCTGTGGAGCCTTGAACCAGGTTTCAGTTACTGCACAGATGTCGATGTTTTCCATACTGAGGAGTGCTTTGAGCGCATGCATTTTGATATTTAAACTGCTGTCGTTGAGTAGCATAACCCTTATTTTTTTATTTGTGCTGTTTACGGAGGTGGGTTTGACTTTTGAGCCTTGCCTAAAAAAGGCACTATGGGGGCAGCAAGAGTCTTGGCCAGTATTCGAAAGCCTAGGGGTGACAGGTGCAAGCCATTTCTTGTGAAGCAACGAGGCTTGTCAAGCATGTCGTCCCAGGCTGACAGACACTGAATCCCCTTTGAATGACACCAGAAGCTTA
>NC_056745.1:165416985-165494485 GCF_019279795.1 Protopterus annectens | reverse complement strand
GAGCAGCGAAGTACCAAAAGAGTGAAATGAAGAATGCCAAACGCATTCCCGGAAGTAACAGCGCCATACACGTAAGGTAAACCTAACTGTACAAACCTTACCTAAAACACTTTTTCAAACCCCCACGTGGGAGGCTGTGACCCCCCCCACACCTCCCTACTTATATTTACCAACTCCAAGACTGCACTACAGTGGGGAAAAGGATTAATTTCCTCATCCCCACAATCACCCTGCTCCATTTCGCTCTTTTGGTACTTTGCTGTTCTAGTTCTTCGACATATATTTGTTGATGAACATGTATTCGTGAAAGACAGCGTTCCCGATTCTGATATAGACCCCTTTTCTTTCAGCTTTGTAAACACAACTAACTTGAGTACAGCTTGACATTAGCATAAGTATCTGTTGTTGCATGTATTCATTACCTCCTTACTACAGCAAATCCCTGCTGCACTAGATATTGAGTCATGCATTGTACTCTTCATCCCTGTCCTTAATCAGTTCCTCTATCACTTCAGAGGCACAAGTACATTTTTTTAGATGGACTAAAGAGTGCTGTTCTAAGCGACTTGCCGAGTGCTACAAAGAAAGAAATCACAGAATGAGGGGATCAAACCCAGAGTTACAATATGAAGCTTGTCAGCAACCTATAACACTAAACAGTACCTTACGGTTCACTGTGAATGTAACAGTTTAGAATAATCTAAACCAAAATGAATTGTTTCATTCAGAAATGAAATTTCATATATACTTTAAATTTATCTCATTTGCTAGCTATAAAATATTAAATGTTTGCAACTGACCAAGACAAAAATAAAATACTCCAAATTAGTGGGATAGAATTATTTCAAACTACCAAACTGTATACTTGAATTTAATTTAATAAAAGCAGCCTGATAACTGCCAGTTTTCAATAGATCTGCCCCAAATGCATTAAGCAGTATTTTTCATTTTATTTCATCAACAGGATAGCACATTTTTATAAGTTTTCAGACTTTGGGAATTTATCATTCTCATTTTCATAGCACTGAGTCTTAAGAATAGTGAGTTAGCATTCAGGATCAGATTACTGAAAAGCATCCCAGCTATGAACTTACATTTAACTTAGCAGACACAGCCTCATAAATCCCGTAGCTTTTAATATTTGTACCCCAAACATAAACAATTTTTAAAGTGACATCTGAGTGCAATAGCTAATTTTATACATTTGTAACATTAATGATTTTGTAATCCTAAATTAAATTTAGCTTTTCCTTTATGAAATCACTTGTCAAACCACAGATATATTCATTACTTTCTTTCTTCATCAAGGATCATAAACAGAATAGGTTGGTATTCTGAACTGCAGATTTTGAAAAAAGAAGTTATGTACTCACCATAACGTTCCATGTGAATTGTTCATCTCACCTTCATTCTTACAGATGAGTCGGCCTACTACAACGCTTGAGGTCTTCAGATAGCTCGAGGCCAAGCCCCTATCCCATGACGCACCTGGAGTTACCCCAGATCTTGTTTGCTGCGTATAATAATACCATGTGTCATTCTATCACTCTTTAGGATTGAGTAACCAGGAAAAGTCTAGGAGGCGTAGGAGGGTGGGAAGTAAGAATGAAGGCGAGATGAACAATTCACATGGAACGTTATGGTGAGTACATAACTTCTTTATGTGAAGTTGTTTTATCTCGCTGTTCATTCTTACAGATAGGTAGCGTCCCAAGCACCATCTTTCTTGGGTGGCTCACGGGAGTATGTTTTTAGGACAGTAGACCTAAAGGAGGCCCTGTCCCTGGAGGTCTTGTCAACTTTGTAATGAGTGATAAAGGTATGAGGTTTTGACCAAGTGGCTGCTGCACAAATGTTGTCTATAGGAAGCCTAGCAGAAAAGGCAGAAGATGTGGACTCTGCTCTGGTAGAATGAGCCTTTATTTTGTGTTGTAAGGGCATATTAGCAGCTGAATAAGCAAATGTGATACAATTGCATAACCATTTAGACAGTGTTGTTTTTGCCACTGGCATACCTTTTCTGGAATCTGAAAAAGAAACGAAAAGCTCTTCTGATTTTCTGAACTCTTTTGTTCTATCCAAGTAAAATCTGAGCTGTCTACGAACATCAAGCTTGTGCAGCATATACCAAAAAAACACTGGTAAATCTATGATCTGGTTAAGGTTAGTTTCAGTACAAACTTTGGGTAAAAATTAAGGATTTGTTCGCAGGGACACTATGTCAGCATGGAAAATCAAATATGGAGGTTTTATGGACAAGGCCTGAAGCTCTGACACTCTACGGGCAGAAGTGATGGCTACTAAAAAAATAGTCTTCCATGACAAATATTTCAAATCAGATGAGGAAGCTGGTTCAAAACGTGGGAGAATAATGCGTGAAAGCATAAAATTTAGATTCCATGGAGTATAAGGGGATTTCACAGGTGGTCTAAGATGAAAAGTCCTTTTGAGAAAGGCTTTGGATAGTTTGTGTGACATTATATTTAATCCTTCAAAGCCAAGGTGAAAGTTAGAGATAGCAGCAAGTTGAACCCGAACTGTTGCTGCTGCAGCTCCTTTAATGAAAAGCATAGTCAAAAACTCTAATATGGAGGCAAAAGGGGCTTGATAGGGATCAATGTTATTTTCAGAGGCCCATATAGAAAATCTCCATTTGCTAAGATATAGCTTCCTAGTAGAGGATTTATGAGAAGATATCAGTATCTACTGCATTTCATTTGAAAGGTTATGGAACCTGGCTATGTTGGGAATTGGAGCAGCCAAGCTGTCAATTTCAGGGACTGAAGAGAGGGATGAAGAGCCCCCGACGAATGCATCAGAAGATCTGGAACAGGGTCCAGAATCCAAGGGTCTTCCAATTGATGAAGTCGAAGGAAGGAGAACCAAATCTGGTGAGGCCAGTGAGGGGCTATTAGAATGATGGTCCTTCCCAGGACTTTTGCTTTCTGCAATACTTTGAGTATCAAGGGAATTGGTGGGAATGCATAGAGGAGACCCAGAGGCCAATTGTGTATGAGTGCATCCCTTGGGGTTTCTTCCAGAGTGGGAATCAGGGCAAAATAGCTTCTGCGTTTTGTGTTCATGTGGTTGGCAAAACAATCTCAGCAAGGCTGGCCCCACTTGTGGAAAATTCTCTCCGCTATCTCTTTCTTGAGGGACTACTCATGAGGCAACAAAATTGCCCTGCTCAGTTTGTCTGCTATAATGTTGGATTTCCCCAGGATGTGCATTGCTAACAGAAAGCACAGGGTGGATGTAGCCCACTGCCATACTCTTAGGGCCTCGCAACAAAGGGGGTAGGACCTGGTTCCTCCTTGTTTGTTCAAGTACCAGACCACTGACATGTTGTCCTTCTGAATCACAATTGTTCCCATAGAGGAAGAGAGTCCTGGAAGTACTGCAACACTAACAGTACCGCTCTCATCTCCAGGACATTGATATGTAGATGTGCCTCCTGTTCAGTCCGTGTGCCTTGGGCTGTTCTTCCCTGAAAATGCCCCCCCACCCTATCAGGGAAGCATCCGTGGTCACTGTGGCCGCTGGTGTGGGTAGGACAAAAGGACGACCTATTGTTACATGAAGAGAGGTCAACCACCACTGAAGATCCTTTTTGCATGTGTTTGTGATCATTATGAAATGAGACTCTTGGTAAGACCATTGAGTGAATAACAGCCATTGCAGAATCCACATGTGCATGTGACCCAACGGTATTGCTAATACTGCAGTTGCCATCATGCCTAACAATTTTAGCACTACTGATGCTGGAGCCTTGTCTTTGGATATGATATTGTGAACTTGCTGACAATGTAGTACGACTCTTTCTGCTGGAAGTCTCAAAGTGGTGGTGGTGGTGTCCAATTCTGCCCTGATAAAAACGATATGTTGCGATGGCGACAAGGCAGATTTTTCTGAATTTATTGTAATGCCCAGATGACTGCAGAGAGAAAGAGTGGTGTCCCTGGCTTGTATTAGCTGATGTCTGGTGGTGGCGGTGAGGAGCCAATCGTCTAAGTACGGAAACACCTGGAATCCTAAACGCCTCAGGTGAGCCGTGACCACTGCCATACATTTGGTGAACACTATGGGGGCTGTAGTGAGACCAAAGGGCAGGGCTCGAAACTGGTAATGATTGGCTCCCAGCCAGAAGAGCAGATGATCCCTGCATGGTCTGGCCATTTTTATATGGTAGTACAAATCTTGGAGATCTATTGAGCACATACAATTGTCTTTCTTTAAGAAGGGAAGTATTGACTGAAGCGTGACCATCTGGAACTTCTCTTTCTTGACAGATCTGTTTAGTCTGCTGAGGTCCAAAATAGGTCTCCAGTCCCCTGTCCTTTTTGAAACTAAAAAGAATCCTGAGTAAATTCCGGATCCTGTCTGGCTGCTGGGATTGGTTGGATGACTTCTTTTCTTAGCAATTTTTGGACCTCTACTGTTGCTTGTTCCCTGTAACTGGGTGGAGCGTCTGGGATTATTGTTGTCAATGGAGGGGGAGTGGCGAAAGGAATGAAATATCCACTGGAAGCTATACTTTGTACCCAGTTGTCATTTGTTATTTTAAGCCAGGCATCTGGATACAAAGATAAGCAACCCATGACTGGCTCCAGAGCAGGATAGTCGGGCCTCCTTTCAGGAGCGCTGGTAGGGCTTCCCAAAGAACTGTTCTCTGTTGCCCTGGTTTTGTGGAACCCTCTGCCAAGAGGGTGGCATCTTCTGTTATTGCCCCCTCCTCTGCCACTGGAGGGAGGTTTACCATATGTGTCCTGAAAGGCTCCTTGGTCTTTTTGGAACTACATCTTTCCTCCCCTTTGACCCTTGGGGTAGGGTCTGGTAGGGATGGAAAAACAGATTCTGTTGGCAGACAGAGTCTTTCCTTCCTGCTCACACCTGGTCAAAGTTTCCTTAACTTTGGGCCCGAAAAGGGACGAGCCATCAAAAGGGGTGTTGACAAAGGATGACTTAAAGGGCTCCACGAAGGAATAGAAGCTATTCCAGGAATGTCTCCTAAGAGCAATTCTTGTACCCGCTGCCCTACTCATTCCATCAGCTGCATACGAAATGAGACGCATGGATGAGTTCACTATGGAACTGAGGGTAGCAAGCTGGGAGGCGACTTTGACTGAAGCTCCTGCAGCTACTGTACCCTGAAGAGTACCTCCAAGCTCTTTTAGGAGATCTCTTTGCAGTCTGGTAAAATGAGTGAGATAGTTCAGTGGACGCAAGGCAAAAGTTGCTGAACTGTACGTGCGCTTCCCATATCTATCTATGATCCTAGAATCTCTGTTAGGAGGATGGATAGAGGAAGAAGTTTCTGACATCTTCTTTTTGGTGGCTGCTGCCATCACCATGGCATCAACTGGCACTCCCTTGGTAAGAAAAGTCTTTTCCTGGGGGGGGGGGGCAGAAATAAATTTATTAGGCCTCCTGGGACAGGTTCCATGGTGTCCAGAGGCCCCCACGCCCTTCATGAGACCAGCTCCATGAGCTTATCGAAGGGCGGAGACACCCAAGAGGTGGAGGGTTGAGACTCAAAAATCTTCAGGAGAACCAACTCATCTTCAGTAGGGTTGGTGGACTGCCAGTCACCCTTCTGCCTAAGGATTTCTAATATCTCAGCAAATGAGATATCCTCAGAGGGGCACAGTGGGGACCCCTCTGATTCATCCAAGTTGGTACTGGATATGAGAGACTCCTGTGGAGAGTCTAAGTGCTTCCTCTTACAGATTCTCTTCCTGAGAACCTCATCAGTGGGAACTTCTGGTGAGGTCTCAGAAGAGCAGGGGCCACCCAATGGGGCTTCCTGAGGCTGTGGGTCTCTACGCTTAGGATCTGTGAAGCAGAAGTGGACACAGACACTTTTGGGGAAGAGGTAGCTGGACCTGAAGTCATAGATGTCTTAGGAGACATAACTCTCCTCATGGTTTCAAAGGCACTTCTGCTCCAATGAGAAGGGGCCGCTGGATCCAAGGAAACCATCAATCCCCTTGGCACTGGGACAGTGGGCTCTGAACCAGAGGTAGGAGCCGAGCTCATCCGAGCCGAAGCCCCGAGAGGCAAAGTCGGAACCGACAAGTCAGTCCGACTATCCTCCCGGACCCGACTGGAGAGTGTCAGCTCCTAGACTCCTCGATCAGCGCCGAGGATGTCCAAGTAAATGAAACCGATGAACAGGCTCAACAATCTTCAAGTCTGACTCCTCTGGCTCTGAAGGACTGGTATGGCTCGAAGGAGGAAATGAAGTTGATGGCAATACAGTCTTCTGTTCTGAAACCGTTTGGGTCAGAGCCGATAAAAATTTTGCAAACGCCGGTGCCTGTAGCAACTTCTGCACCACACGATCCATATCCAAATCAGAAAGGCTGATCGAGGACCGAGATGAATGGATGGTTGGAGACTCTGATTGAAGGATTGGCGATTTAGGTACCTCGGATACTGGTTCCAGGACTGGAGACCAGCTCTGAAAAGACAAGATGCTCGGCTCCGAGGGCTGTGAAGTCCATGTTTTTCTTGATTTTTTTTTACTTCCAAAGAAGTAGAAGCCTTAGAAGAATTTGAAGATTTACTAGACCTGTCCTGGTCACTCAAAGATTCCTGAAAGCACAGTCTGAGAAGTCCTCTATCTATTAACTTTCTCTTTCTCTCCGAAAGAACCCTGGAAGAGAAGGAATGACAAATGGAGTAGCTTTCCTGAAGGTGCAAGGCTCCCAGACAATATACACAATTGACATGGCTATCTGTGACAGACATTTTCTGTCCACATTTTGGACATTTTTTAAAGCCTGACTTAGGATGCTTATCCCTATCCTCGTCAGCTATAATGAACTATACAGTATCAAGAAAAAACTACTGTAGTATAACAAAGACACACCCAAACTATTTAAATAAGCCCTGAAAAAACTATGGGCTAAATATGCTGTGACAAAGTGTCACTGTTAAAAACACACACACACACACACACACACACACACACACACACACACACACACACACACACACACACACACACACACACTAACTACTTATCTAAACCACGCTAAATAGCTAAATATATATCAAAATACTGTGACAAAACTGTCACTGTTGAAAAGCACACAAACTGCTATTTAAACTACTCAATATAACAGGCCTATAGAAAAAAATGAAGGCCAAAGAGCTATATCTAATGATGAAAAGGCACACCAAAGGGAAAGGGAATACACACGATAATGCTATAAAAGCTAAAACCTAACTCTAAAAGTAGAGAAATGCCAATGTTATTTAGATAAATTTTAGAAAAGAAATTTGTACTGGCCTGAGCTATGTGAGGAACCTCCGATCTATTGCAGTGGCAAACTAGATCTGAGGTAACTCCAGGTGCATCATGGGATAGGGACTTGGCTTTGAGCTGTCTGAAGACCTCGAGCTTTGTAGTACTCCAACTCGGAGCTGAGGATCGGCTCTGAACCCATCTGTAAGAATGAACGGCGAGACAGAACAACTTCACGATATGTTTTGCTGTCAGTGTCTGTACAGTTTTACCAAGCAGCTTCAAAAGTTCCATTTTTGTACCTAATACTTCAACATTCAATATGCCATAAATGTAGCATGCACACAAGTTATGTACTTACCTAATTACAGATCTATGTTGACTTGTTTTCATTCAGTTTAACCTTTGGGTTAACATACCCGATCAGATCCAAACTCTGCACATTTTAGAAGCTGTGGATCCAGGGCTGTGACTCCTCCCCTACCCATAATTCTGTCTATTCACCCAAAATACCTCAGATCAAGTTTGCCTGCCCATAACCAAAAAATTATCCCACTGTTATAACAAAAGGTGGTTGCCCTTAACATGGACAAAGAAGTGGCCATAAACTGTAGAAAGACAAGGTCCCTGGTGTAGTCCAGCCATCAAAAGAGGAGCATCAGGTAACAATTTTGGAAGGAGAATAGCGGGAAGGATGATGAACTGGATAAAGACAAGACAACACAGATATATCATTATGGTAAGTACATAACTTTTATATCAGCTGTTGTCTGTTTTCATCTGATTCATCATTTTTGCATCATGGAAGCACATTCCTGAGAATAGAGAAGCCAAAGGATGTATGGCATCTGGAATGTACATATAGTTTGTAGTAAGACACAAACATATGGACAATACACCAAGTCATTGCAGCACAAATTTCAGTAGAAACTCTGTGCATAAAGACAACAGAAGTTGCTATAGGCCTTGCCGAATGAGCTTTTGGTTTCTTGTGTAAGAATAGTTCCAACTTGTCAAAGACAAAGACTATATGGTCAGAAAGCCACCTAGATAACATGACCTCAGATACATTTGGCAACTTAGGTTAGATGTATGTGGCCATATGGGGATGAATGATCACCTTTCTATAAAACCTGCACTCAAACGTTTGGCAAATAACCCCAAAAGGAATAAAGTATGATTTCCGGTATTCTAGTATTATTTTATTTTATTATTATTGTATTATTATTTTATTATTCTTAGTGTTATTTATCTCCAATATGTGTAAAATTTATTTATCCATTTATAAACAGTTTTTAAATTATAAAGAATGTTAAAATACTTATATTTAATTCTGTATTTTTACGCAAATGTTGTATTAACTATTATTTAAGCACAGTGCACTTTAGTAAATTACAAATCATAATAGTTAATTTTATTCAGAGCTGATTTGCCAATATGTTATGCTATACTTTGCACTTCAATTCCTAATTAGGAAAAACATGAGATGTATTTTTATGATATGTTATACATTTTTTATGACATATATTCTTTATGACATATTTTTATGATACCGAAAACGTTGATATCATTACACAGTAGCTGTTTATGGATTACTATATGGTTACAGTGTAAGCTTTTTTAGTATCTCAGCATTTTATACTGGTTACGCTATTTACCTGCATTACAATTTTAATTAATGAATTTTTATTTTTAATTATTCAATTAACTCATTACCCAGGTACTATATAAGTTGGTTCTCTATGGGTCTAATTTGATTCTGATGAAGTCTTAATGGTTATAGACGAAAGCGCGCTCAATCCAAGTGTATGTTTTGTTTTGTTTTGTGATGTTTTTTGATGTCTGTACATATTAAATGAATTTTTCCAGCCACTGTGATACGTGATATTTTTGGAACATCAATTTGGAGCAGTTTGGACTGTACCAGTATTTTGTGGAGTTTTCTCGGAGGGTACCCTTCATTGTATAGCAAGCGGACTTTGTTTGTATACCATATAGTCTTTGGTGGAGTGGAGTTGGTGTTTGAGGTTAATAGAAGTAGCTATAGGCCTTGCCGAATGAGCTTTTGGTTTCTTGTGTAAGAATAGTTCCAACTTGTCAAAGTCTATACGGTCAGAAAGCCACCTAGATAACATGACCTCAGATACATTTTGGCCCAATTTGGCTTTGGAATAAACAATAAACAGCTGATCAGATTTTCTAATATATTTAGTCCTGTGCATATAAAATCTGAGTTGTCTGTGAACATTTTGTAAATGTAAATTGCACTCTCCTTTATTAGAAAATTTTGGAAAGAATATTAGTAAATTGATAGTCTGGTTAACGTTAATTTCAGATGTCATCTTTGGGAGGAAAGTGGGATTTGTTCTCAAAGACAATCTGTCCTTATGGAAAATTATATAAGGAGGTTTAAAGAACAGTGCTTATAAATCAGAAAACCTTTTCATGAAAGCAAAGCCTACCAGAAAAATAGTTTTCCAAGAAAGGAATTTTAAATTCGCTGTAGCTGTTAGTTCAAAAGGGGCCTCAGTAACTATTTTAGTAACTCTTTTTGTAAATATGTAAATATATTTTTTAGTCTGTAAAATATTGATATGTATATATCATGTGTTTGCATCTCTGCTTTGTCTCTCTAACGTTCTTGTATAACTGATTTTGACCATATTTTTGACTCAAATGTTTGATTCTCTGTAAACTGTTTATGTTTTTTTGGAGCTTTTCTCCTCTGGTCTCCACTGAAAATGGGCCACAAGCCCAGCTGGACCAACCCAGTTAACAAATGTCAATAAATAAATACATTTTAGCACTACAGCATATCCAAGCTGGTTTCAGAGGTGGCATTGCTGAGTGAGAAGATTTCATAGATGCAAGTTAACTTGGATAGTGTACCCCCTCCAAAAAAAAAAAAAATCATAGAAAAAAAGACAGTGCAAACTAATTTTTGAATATCGAAGCAGAGCCCACAACCGTAGAGACAAACATGAATGCACACACAAGGATCTGTGGTACAAAAGGAATGTACTGTACACCTAGAGCAGGCTGAGTGGATAGGAAGGGACGTTTGTTGTGAGGGAAAGAAGTCCTAATTGGTGTTATACACCAGGAATCCCTCTGCAGCATGACAAATATCTGGAAGTGAAGACCACAGTTGTTTGCAGCATGACAGATATCTGAAAGGTGAAGACCACAGTTGTTTGCAGCATGACTAATATCTGGAAGGTGAAGACCACAGTTGTCAGGTTAGGCATTTACTAATACACAGAATAAGTACTTCAGAAGTGAGCAAAATTAGACTGGCACCTAGATTTTGTCATGTGAGATGTATAGTATTTATATTTGCTGCCAATCAGAGCAGATCACAGCCAACCCTCTGACCTTTGCAGGTGACGGGCTCTTCCTTGTCTAGTGATAGATCATGCCTGCACTAGACCTCAATTTTATTGAAACAGAAGTGGATTGGAAAGACTAGACCTTCATTTTAGTGAACAGAAGGAGTGGGAGGTTGGCACAGATGTTAAGCTGTTTACCTTATAGACACAAGGTGCAAGGTTTGATTGTAATATGGGGTAATTGGCTAGGCTTAAAGTGGCCACTAGGGCAGTTAGCCTAGTACTAATCTATGAACCTATGAACCTATGTAGCATGATAGGTATGTCCTATGGAGGAACTGGATCTCTTATAGGGGACCTCAATAAGAAGGTTCCCCTCAGAAAGGCCTTTGAAATCTTTAGTAAAGCTATGAGAGTTTGATTTTCTCCAATGCGGAAATTGGAAATAGCTGCTAGCTGAACCTTGACTGTTGAGAAACTGGAGACTTTTCAGAAAAGATATAACAAGAAGTCCAGGATGGAAAAAAGAGGCTCTGAAAAAGGATCTATTTCTTTGAAAGCTGCCCAAATAGAAAAACTTTTCTACTTGTTGAGATAAACTTTCCTGGTGTTTTGTTTTTGTGAGGCTGATAAAATGAGAACCACTGAAACTAACAGCCTGGCATCTCTGGCTACCATTAAAATTGGAGGAACCATAAAATTGGAGGAACCATGCGGTTAGCTTTAAGGTTTTTAGATCCGTGAGATGCTGCATGGATGGGTGATTCAGGGAGTCTGGAAGGCAATAAAACACCCAAGGTGGATATACTAGATGAGGCCAGAGGAAGGGGAACCAAAATAGCTCTGGCTAAAAGGAAGCAATGAGGATTACTCTGGCCTTGCACCTTTTGGTTTTCTGAATACATTTTTTTATAAGTGTCATGGGGGGAAAGGCATACAGAAGATCAGGAGGCCAACTGTGGACTAGAGCATTCCTCAGTAATTGAGCCTATGGAGGCATTAGGGCAAAGTAACTGCCGCACTTGTTTAGGTACAAAGCAAAAAGATCGCAGCAAGGTCAGTCCCAGTGACTGAAGAGTTGAATCACCACTGCCTGATTGAGGACCCACTCCTGAGACAGAATACTGGACCGGCTTAGCTTGTCCAATAGAACACTGGCAGCCCCTGGGATATGGATTGCTATGAGAAAGTGACAGGAAGACACCACCCATTGCTACACTATCATGGCTTCCTACCAAAGTGGATATGAACAGGTTTCCCCATGCTTGTTGATGTAACAGCCTAGTGCCATGTTGTCCATATGGATAGAAATCACACCCTTAGGGAAGGAGTCCTGAAAAGACTAAAATGCCAGAAGGACTACTCCCACTTCCAATATACTGATGCAAAGACCAAGAACTTTGGACTGCCTTCCCTTTACATGCTCCCTCCACCCCAGGAGGGAAGTATCCATGGTTACTCTAGCCACTGAAGGAGATGAGGAGAATGGTCGACCCTCCACCACCACCAAGGTGATCAACTGCTACCTGACATGAGTCTTGCAAATGGGAGTTAGATGAATGTGGGCATGTAGATGATATGATATTTGGGACCATTGTACTGATAGGATCCATTGAAGAACTCTCTGTGGTATCTCGTTAGGAGAACTAATGTAATCGCTGAAGCCATTAACCCTAGCAGCCAGAGAATGAGTGTTGTGGGAGTAGAGGAATGTTGAAGAACTTGGATAGCTACCTGATGCAGGGATGAAATCCTGGACTCTGGGAGTTTGACTATTTGATGGACTGTATTCAGGTGGCATCCAATGAACTCTGTATGTTCTGTGTCAACTGACTCTTTGCATGATTGACTGTTATACCCAATCCCTTTGTAAGCTGGAGCAATAATAAAATCCCTAGTTCTGAAGCCCGCTTCTGCCTCTAGGCTGATGTCCATTGAAATTGTTCCCCCACCCCCACCTCAGGAGGGTCTGTCCACAGGAGCATCTTGGTGAAAAGCTGGAGATTTTCTGAACTGCATCTTCCTCCCCCACTCTGGTTCCTGGAAAAGTTCCTCTGAGGGGTGGGGAAGCAGATCCCAATGGTAGACAGGGTCTTACCATCTTTCTCACATCTGGTGAGAGCCTCTTTAACATTTTTGTCTAAAGAGTGTCAAACCATCAAAATGAGAGTTGAGGGAGGACATTTTTAAGCCTTCTGCAAAATCAATCACATCCAGGTGTGCCAGCAGATGGCTATGCTTTTGCTTGCAACTCTGGCCATACCATCAGCTGCATTAGAAAGCAAACTCACGGATAGTTTGGACATCGATTGTAGGATAGACAATTCGGATGCCACTGTTTTCTGGATATCCACCAGTATGTTACCCAAGAAGGACTTGGTGAGCTGCTTGGTCAAATCCCTCTGGAAATGTGTCAGCACTCTGACTGCAAAAGTCACTTCCCAAACCTGTCCAATGCCCTTGACTCCCTGTTAGGGGGTTGGACAGATGTACTCTCTTCTGAGAGTACCTTCTATGTGGCTGCCACCACAACCATGGCATCTAATAGGGACCATTGATCCAGTGTGCTCTGTCCTTTATGGTAACCAAGATCTTGTCCGGTTTCTTTGGAATTGACTCCACCACATCAGGATCCTTCCAAGCCCGCTCAGCTACCAGATCAGAGCATAAGAGGGTGGCACCAACCAAATGGTAGAAGAGCCAGCCTCAAATGCCAAAAGGAACACAGCCTCCTCAGGAGTGGGCATATCAGTGGACCAACCCAGTGAGAGGCTCTGATCCTTCTGTATCAGATCCAAAGGTTGGACCAGAACAGGATGATGGGGAAGGGCCCCCACAATCTAAGTTTGTGCCTTCTGTGACTGACTCTGCGGTGGAGTCCAAATGTCTCCTCTTGCATGTCTGTTTCCTAGAACCCTGTCTCATTTGGGCTTATGGAGTAAGTCAGAATCAGATGGGTAAGTCACATGGTGAGAAGCCTCAAAGTTGAATTAGGCTGACTGTCCCAGTAGATCTGAATGGGCAGCATCAGAGGCAGTATCCAACAAAGGTTGTGACAAAGCTGAGCACTGGAGAGACACCTCTCCTCTCCTCTTGGCCTGGAACGATCCCTTTCAAATGCCTCAAAAACTGAGGTAGCCATTAGAACCTAGAAGACACCCCTCTGATCTGAAAGACAGATAGAAGGAACATCCTCTGCTCCACTCTGACCTGCCCTGGCTCTGAGACTGATAACAAAGCTAAGCTATCAAGTGCTGAGACTCTGCAGTGAAGAGATAGATCCAAGAGCTTTGGAGATGATTCAACCCCACTCGAGTCCTGTCACTGAGGTTTGGGCTCCAAGGTTTGTCCTGATTTGACAAAATCAAATCAGAGTTGAGAGAGTAAAGGATACTGTCAGAGATGAAGTCCATAGAACTGCCAGTTGTGATATGAGTGTTCATGGGAGGATCAGAACCTTGGGCATTAGATCTGAAGGTTGGACTGGAGTAGGAGATTCCAGTGGTGTGGTAGCTGAATCTCTAGCCTGTACACCTGATGGGGTTGGCACTGGGAGAACTCCTAGTTGGATCTGCATTTGAAGGAATGTCTGCATCATCCTGTCTATGTCTTCTTCAGTAAGGCTCCTCGATAAAACAAAAATACTTTGATAAAGAAGCCACTGAAGGTGGTCTCAAAAAATGCCTTTCCTGTAAAAATGGAGAATGGAGCCAAGGACTCACCAGTTCAGGACAGAAGTGAGGAGGAGGAAATGTATGACTACCTATGTCAAACGTGATAATTTAATAAAGATGTTTCTTGTTTAAAAAAAGAAGTGAGGAGGTGTTATCGAATGGATCCAGCTAGTGACTGGATCTGACTGTCTTGGAATTTTCAGTGCCGGACCCAAAACTTCTGATGGATCTGATGACCACTTTCTGGTTTTCTCTAATTTCTTATCAGGAACCTTTTCTTTCTCCTTTTCTCTCAGTTTTTGGGATTTTCTTATTCTTTTATTTTGGTGGCTTTTGATTTATCCCATCTTTTTGCTGGAGAAGCAGAAGGAGTCAGTTATAGAGCCGACAAATGAGAACTGGCTCATGATTTGGTGAGAATCAAGCCATTTAATACTAACTTTTCCCTGCATCCCTGCAAAGCCCTTGTACCGAAGAAGGCAGAAGACCTCAAACTCTAAATGTGCTGCTCCCAATACACACAAAAGGGAATGAGGATCCTGTAGTGGAATCCTGTTGCCACAGGCCAAACACTTTTTAAAAACTGGAAAACTTGTCAGCCATCATAGAAGAAGGTCCTATCCAACAAATCCAAAAATATTGTATCTAAACAATAAAGCTAAGGTTAAGACTGCAATAACGATCAGGAAGGCAAAAAACTGTAACTACTAACAATGAAGACAATACTAGGATTTTACTACTACTAGAATCTAGAACAATAAGAATCTATATAATTAACTTTCTTTTATACTGGGGAGGCAAATATAAAAGGGGAAGAAATATGCTAGAAAAATAGCACACAAATAAAAAGGATAATTAAAACTTAGCTTATTTTTAGTCAGAGCCCTCATACACATGGCCTTCTGATCAGGTAGCAAACAAGATCTGAGGTATTTTGGAGGAACAGAGGGAATTGCGGATAGAGGAGAAGTCACAGCCCTGGATCCACATCTTTCAAAGCTGCAGAGGTTGGACCCAACTGGATCGGATAACCTAAAGGTTGGAATGGACAAAAAAGACAACATCAGGTCTTGTTTTAATAGTGCTGTGAATTTTTTTGAAACCTTGACTTTTACTGCATCTTTTTTTTTTCTTTGGGGTATTCTAATAATTTGTCCCTCATTAACTTTTCTGTACAGTTCTGTAATTTCTACAGATATCCCCCAATCAGAGTTATCTTGATGTTTCACCAATATTATAGCAAAGTTCTCTTAGGAAAATATTTTATTACAAAACCAAAAACAGACCAAAAGCATGGTATATGCAGAGCACCATAAATTTAATACACAAGTAAGTTATTAGGCATTCTAGTGAGACTGAGGTGAAACAGTTAAAGTGGAAAGTAACACTTCATGCATACTACAGTGATAACATTAAAGAACAGTGTGAATTGCAAACCTGTATAAAAGACACCTCATTTCCAGGTGGAGTACTCCTTGCACCTCTGCAGAAACATGCATGCATTCTAAAGTTTAAGGCTTTATGCAGCACTTTGCGGTTTTTCAAATTCTGTATATTGATGTGGTGAGTGGACTACACAGGAAATCTGAAGAGTTACTCTATCTCACAGATACTCTCATGACACAGACCTCAGACCAGCTGACCCATGCATGGTAAAAGAAACACATTTTTCTAGTCATTGTGCGTAATGTTTTTGATGCACAGAGGATAAAGCAAAGGCATGTGTGCATTATGAGATTCTGAATATGAACAAAGAAATGTGATCTTACAGGCAGTCATAAGAGGAAGGTCGGGAAGTTTCTAGAAGTAAGCTGTTAGCTTAAAATCATATTTTTGCACATATCACCACATTTATTACTTTATATTACACCTGGTTATATAATATAAAAAATAATCAAGGACAGCGTTTCTTAAATGGTGATATCAGCCTACCCAAGAAGGTGAACGACTGTTTCAAGGGAGGGCCAGCTTAAGTCTAATTCTAAAATTACTATATAATTCCAAATATTAACTACTCAGTACTGTTTTATGGGAGATTAGACTACATGCAGTAAGATAACAGTCAATGAACATATGTTCTTGACCATGTACCAATGTACTAAGCAAAATATCATTTACTTTAAGTGCACGTTTGCTGGGTGGAAGATATCTGTTTCTGTACAGTACAGTGCAGCAGCCACTGTTTTTGGATGAAGATTTTCTGACATAGTCAAAGCTCATTGACTTTTTTTTGGGGCTGAGGGATACCATGGCTGACTCTGAGAATCTATGATTCATTGGCGTCACCTACAGGTAACTGCCACTTTTGTTTAATGTAGGATTTAAAAAAAAACAGGGACAAATCCAGAATTAGGGAAGTATTGCATATGTTATAGTTTCTCTCAAAATGGAGGCAAGCCTACACATCACTGTGTATGTATATGTGTGTGTGTGTGTGTGTGTGTGTGTGTGTGTGTGTGTGTGTGTGTGTGTGTGTGTGTGTGTGAATACATATATGACATTATGTCACTCAGCTTACAAAACATATCGAACAATGGAATTATCAAACTAAGGCACTTCAAAAACAATAAGAGTTTTTTACAGGCTGGCAAAGTCTCCTGCATTCCCCACACTCCTAACTTAAATCTGCACAATTGCTCAATACTGGAATAATGGGAAAATTCTCCTAGCTCCGGTATTCATCAATCTCACTCAAGTACTGGATTTTCATCCACTCCTTTCAAACTACTCTGAGGTCACACAGGCTTACAAAAAGAAAGAAAATGAAGAAAAATGTAACACTCAACTTCACTCTCTTCTATGACTCTACCATTGATTAAACCAACATGGTTAACTCTCATTTCCAACTGTCTGAGTGTTGCTTAATTGAAGAATGTGACTCTACCATTGATTAAACCAACTTGGTTACCTCTCATTTCCAACTGTCTGAGTGTTGCTTAATTGAAGAATGTGACTCTAACATTGATTAAACCAACTTGGTTACCTCTCATCTCCAACTGTCTGAGTGTTGCTTAATTGAAGAATGTGACTCTACCATTGATTAAACCAGCTTGGTTACCTCTAATTTCCAACTGTCTGAGTGTTGCTTAATTGAAGAATGTGACTCTACCATTGATTAAACCAACATGGTTAACTCTCATTTCCAACTGTCTGAGTGTTGCTTAATTGAAGAATGTGACTCTACCATTGATTAAACCAACTTGGTTACCTCTCATTTCCAACTGTCTGAGTGTTGCTTAATTGAAGAATGTGACTCTACCATTAATTAAACCAACTTGGTTACCTCTCATTTCCAACTGTCTGAGTGTTGCTCAATTGAAGAATGTGACTCTACCATTGATTAAACCAACTTGGTTACCTCTCATTTCCAACTGTCTGAGTGTTGCTTAATTGAAGAATGTGACTCTACCATTGATTAAACCAACTTGGTTACCTCTCATCTCCAACTGTCTGAGTGTTGCTTAATTAAAGAATGTGACTCTACCATTGATTAAACCAGCTTGGTTACCTCTAATTTCCAACTGTCTGAGTGTTGCTTAATTGAAGAATGTGACTCTACCATTGATTAAACCAACTTGGTTACCTCTCATTTCCAACTGTCTGAGTGTTGCTTAATTGAAGAATGTGACTCTATCATTGATTAAACCAACTTGGTTACCTCTCATTTCAAACTGTCTGAGAGTTGCTTAATTGAAGAATGACAAACAGTAGGTTTCCCATCATTCTGATTTTTGTAGTAATCCTTTCTTATTAAATCCTACCACTGATGCCTCTACATTATATTCTCATCCATGCTTGACCTGTAGATGAACTTAATTTAGAGCTTCTCTGGGTCTCTCACATGACAATCTCAGTGATGGTTTGATGGAGTTAGAAATGTTATTCAAACACCCATTTTTAAATTTGTTACTTTTAACAAAAGGTACATTGATAACCTTTTTCGGGGGGGGGGGGGGCATGTGACAAAGAATATTTTGAAATTTTTATTCAAAACTTGAATTATACAACTCTTTGCTTTTTAGTTGTTGATTCAGGCTTGAATGTGATTTTTTTGGATTTAGCCATTAGTTTTGACAAATATTCAGAAATTCCATAATAGTTTACATACAAAAAACATTCATCGACAACTATTAATATTTTAGAAGCCAACATCCCAAACAAATGAAACTTTAGTATTCTCAGGAGGCACTTTATTATAGCATCAAGGATTTTAAGTGAAGATTCTGAATTTCTTAAAGAAATTGATTTATTTTTTTTTTCTTAACTGTTTTTATTAAAAGTTTTAACATCAAAACAGCAATGTAATAACATTAGAATTATAGAAGATTACATGACTAAAAGAACAACAATATATAAAATAAAATATATATTAGAAAGCAACTATTTACAAAGGTGTCTACTAACAACAAGAATTCTACAAAAAATCAAATACTGACATTAATTATTTAACCATTAAAGACTGTTCATAGGTTCATAGGTAAGTACGAGGCTATTGGCCCTAGGGCCTATATAAGCCTAGCCAAAAAGGTACCCTGGCTTTTGCCACCCAAGAAAATTATTCACCAGTTCCCCTGTTGAGCAAAGCCACAGAAGTGATCCCCGGGGTGAATTTCCTATCTCCCATCAAATCATTAAGATTTTTCTTGAAGAGTGCTAATGAGGAGCTTTGTTTGATATAGATAGGTAGTTTTTTCCAGAGTATGGGGAAGTCTCTGGGACAGGAATCTATCCCTCCAGCATGTTCTGTTTATTGTGGTGACAAGGTTTAGGTCCCTAGAGCATGTAGCTCGGAGGGACTGGGATTTCTTTAAGTGGAGCATGTCCAACAGCTCTAGGTTTGACATAGCTTTGTATGTTAGGCAGAGATTGCCTCTGAGTAGGGGATATGCGATGGAGTAAAGCTGGAGTTTTTTGAGACGGTCTGCATAGGGCATCTGTTTGAGGCTGGTAATCCTCTTTGTGAGGTATTTCTATGGCCCTTCTAGTTGTTGTAGCTGTCTTGTGAGGTACATACCAAAAGGGGCGTTGTATTCTATAATGGGTCTAATGAGTAACGAGTAGAGGGGAACAATTACCTCTTTTTTCCTGGATGAGAAACCTTTTGTGATGAGGTGTGCCACGTAGAAGGATTTCCTGACTACTGTGGCGATGTGATTATCAAAGGAGAGACTACTGTCCACCTGTGTCCCAAGGTCTCTTATCACACTTTTGGTGTTAAGTAGACTACCGACTATGTGGTAGTTCATGGGTACAGAGTTTTTACCAAAAGGGATGACAATGCACTTTTTGGCATTGAGCTTGAGGCCATGGCTTTGACACCAGGCATCTGTCTCAGTGAGGCCCTTTTGTAGGATGTCCACATTGTTAGGAGTTTCAATTATGGCTCCTAGTTTGCAGTCATCTGTGAACTTCACTAGCCAAAGACTTTCTGTGTTAGCCTGCACTTCTGAGAAGTAAATACCAAACAGGAGAGGACCCATGACTGAACCCTGTGGTACTCCACTCGTCACGGGTCTGAAGTCGGATTTGGAGTCTGCTACTTTCACAGTGTGGGTTCTGTCAGTGAGCCAGTTGGCAACCCATCTTGTGTCATAGGGATTTATCTAGTGTAGTGAGTTTATCTATAATTCCAGCATGGGGGATGGTGTCGAAAGCCTTGGTGAGATCTAGATAGACTGTGTGAACCACCTTACCCTCATCTACAGCTTTGGTGACTGCTTCAAAAAAGTCTATCAGGTTTAGGAGACATGATCTCACTTTTACAAACCCAAACTGGGTGGGGTCCAAAGTTTGGAGATTACCAATGTCATTGTTTATAAGTTCCATGTCAATACGTTCCATAGCCTTGTAGACCAGGCTTGTCAGGCTAATCGGGCGGTAGTACCCAGGATCCGTGGTGGCTTCCCCTTTGTGCAGCGGGATAACCATTGCTGTGCACCATTCAGTGGGTACAAAGCCTGAGGTAAGGGTATGATTGAACGTGGTACTTAGGTGGGGTGCCACTACATTCTGTAGTTTGTGTAGAACACAGCCTGGGATGTTGTCAGGCCCCATGGATGCTGTGTTCTTGGCTTTGGAGAGTGTGTTTTTTACCTGTGCAGCCATGATTACAGGACCTGTGTATTCTTCTATTATAGAGATGGGCCCTTTAGGGGGTGAGAGGGGGGTAAAGTTAGCACTGAACCTATCTACCAGGATGTTGGCAATATCAGTTGGTTCTGAATATTTATTGCCATTGTACTGTAACTCAGAGCAGATCTGAGTGTTGCCATTGAGATTCTTGACATAGCTATAGAATGCTTTGTGGTTGTCTTTAGAATCAGTGGCAATTTTGTTTTTGTAACTAGCTTTGGAGGATTTTATGAGGGATCTCAGCTTTTTACTGAGGCTGACCAGGAAGTTCTTCCAATCACAGGAGTTTACTCTTTTTTGCAACAGTTTCTTTCTTCTGTTGTAGAGTGACACCAGCTTGGCTTCTTTTTTTTGGAGGATAGCATCTTGGTTCTGTTAGGGATTGCACTATCGATGCACTCATGTAATTGCTTATAAAATGCATTTGTGTAGGATTCAGCAGTCGTACCTCTATTGTCCGTCTGCATGGGTGTCGTGATGTTTGCCACTTCTGTCTTAAGAAGCATGAAGTTGGCTTTGGAGAAATTTTTTCCGGTAGTTTCCTTAATGGGGGGTGGGGGCGGGATGTGGACGTCTAGGGTGATTAGCTTGTGGTCGGATCTGACCAACGAGGAATTGACCTCTGCTGTGGAACACCAGTTGCCCATGTTGGTAATGACCAGGTCTAGGATATTGCTGCCCCTGGTGGGGATGTGGATAAGTTGATCCAATGCGTTGGAATTTATGAATTCCAGAAAACATTGTGCAAAAAAAGAAGTTATGTCCTTACCATAACGTTCCATGTGGAGTGTTCATCTTGCCTTTGTTCTTACACATGGGTTCGGAGCCGATCCTCGGCTCCGAGTCGGCCGAATTGCAAAGCTCTGAATCTCAGAGAAGCTCGAGACCAGCCCATATCCCACAATCCTCCCTGCCATTACTCAGATCTAGTTTGCAAACAAACCAGACCAAAAGATACAACACCTCCGGTGCAAGAAGTATACACTCTCTCAGACATTCAGAGACACTCTCTCACCATAGCAATAACTAATGGTAGAAACATATATCCCATGATACATGGGAACATGTACCCCGGAAGGGGTCAAGACAAGTCGATCTGACTCTAATCCTACCAATTCTTCCAAACACGTGGGGAGGGGAAGGGAGGGAATGTAAGAACAAAGGTGAGATGAACACTCCACATGGAACGTTATGGTAAGGACATAACTTCTTTATGTGAGAGTGTTCAATCTCGCCGTTTGCTCTTACACACGGGTAGCGTCCCTAGCTCCGTCACCCCGAGTGACTCATGGAAGAACGTTCCTAAGCACAGTGGAACCAAATGATGTCCTGTCTTTGGAGACTTTGTCCACTCTATAATGAGTGATGAAAGTATGTGGCTTAGACCACGTGGCTGCTGCACAAATAGTGTCCAAAGGCAAGCGAGCTGCATGAGCTAAGGAAGTGGAGACGGATCTGGTAGAATGGGCCTTAGGTTTGGTGGGTAAGGATTGATTTGATTTAGAGTATACAAAGGTTATACAGTCAGCAAGCCATTTAGATAGTGTACATTTAGTAATTGCCATGCCCTTTTTATTGTCTGCAAATGCGACAAAGAGCTGATCCATTTTCCTGTAAGCTTTGGTCCTATCCAAATAAAATCTTAATTGCCTGTGAACATCCAACTTGTGCAGCATATACTCCAGTTTGTTAGTATGGTTCTTGAAAAAGGTAGGGAGTTCTATAGACTGGTTAATATTCCTAACTGAACATACTTTTGGAAGGAAAGATGGATTTGTACGCAAAGAGACTCTATCTGGATGGAATATCAAGTAAGGTGGTCTGACCGATAATGCTTGCAACTCTGATACTCTACGAACTGAGGTCACGGCGACAAGGAACAGCGTCTTCCACGATAAGAACTTTAAGAGACCTGACAAAGCAGGTTCAAAGGGTGGCAACATGAGTTGCGACAGTAACAAATTCAGGCTCCATGGAAAGAAAGGTTTTCTGACGGGTGGCCTAAGATGGAAGGTTCCTTTCATAAAGGCCTTACAAAGTCTGTGAGACATAATGGGAGAACCTTCCTCACCAATATGGAAGTTTGATATGGCCGCCAACTGTACTCTTAGTGTGGAAGTAGAAGCTCCTTCGTGAAAGAGGATAGATAAGAATTCTAAAATTTTATGTACAGGAGCTACCAAGGGGTCTAAGTGTTGGCTAGACGCCCAGTATACAAAGTGTTTCCACTTACTCGTATAGAGTTTAGTAGTGGAAGCTTTATGAGAATCAACCAGAATGTGTTGAACTGCCGGGGAGAGTAGATCAGACCTGGCTAGGAAGGGAAGTGGAGCAGCCAAGCTGCTAGTTTGAGGGACTGAAGAGACGGGTGAGGAACTCCCGACGAATGGGTCAGTAGATCTGGTACTGGGTCCAGAATCCATGGTTCCTCTATTTGATAGGCTCGAAGAAAGGGGAACCATATTTGCCGAGGCCAGAATGGGGCTATGAGTATTATTGTCCTTTCCAGGTTCCTGGCTTTATGTAGAAATCTGGGAATCAAGGGAGTAGGTGGAAATGCATATAGAAGACCTGGGGGCCAATCGTGTATCAGTGAATCCCTGGGGACATCCCCCGGAGGGGGTAGAAGGGCAAAGTAGCTTCTGCATTTTGCATTCAATGGGGAAGCAAACAGATCGCAGCAAGGCTGGCCCCATTTGCGGAAGATCTTTTCTGCCATCTGTGGATTGAGGGACCACTCGTGAGGTAACAGGATGGCTCTGCTCAACCTGTCCGCAATGACGTTGGATGACCCCGGGATGTGCGTTGCTATCAGAAAGCGACCCATGGACTCTGCCCATTGCCAAATTCTCATGGCCTCTCTGCATAACGGGTAAGACCTGGTTCACCCTTGCTTGTTTATGTACCAGACCACAGACATGTTGTCCGTCTGAACTGCTACTGTTCCTAGAGGTAAGAGGGCTTGGAAGTGTTGCAACACCAGGAACACCGCCCTCAGCTCCAGAACATTTATGTGTAGAGTGTACTCCATGTTGGACCATTCTCCTTGGACTGTTCTTCCCTGAAAAAGGCCCCCCCACCCTATCAGGGAAGCGTCCGTGGTTATTGTGGCTGTTGGACTGGGTAGAACAAACGGACAACCCATTGTGAGGTTCTGATCGCACACCCACCATGAGAGGTCCCGTCTGCAAGAGTCTGTTATCCTGATCTCGTGCGCTAGGGGTAGGTGTTGGAACGACCACTGCGCGAAGAGCAGCCATTGTAGGATCCTCATGTGTAACCTTCCCATAGGAACTGCGATTAGTGAGGCTGCCATTAGTCCCAAAACTTTCAACACCAGTTTGGCCGGGGCTTTCTTGCTCTCTAGAAGAAGAAGAACCTGCTGTTTGAGGGTTGACGCCCTTATTGGAGGGAGCTTTAGTAGTGTCGATTGTGTATTTAGGTCTGCTCCGATGAAGGAAATACACTGTGAGGGTGATAAGCAAGACTTTTCGAAGTTTATCGAAATCCCTAGGTGGGAACAAAGGCTGACTGTGTAGTCTCTGGCTTGCAATAGGCAACGCCTGGAATCCTTGTCATCTCAAGTGAGATGCAACTACTGCCATGCATTTGGTGAATACCCTGGGGGCTGAGGTGAGTCCAAAGGGCAGAGCTCGAAACTGAAAGTGACTGGCTCCCAGCCAGAAGCGCAGGTGATCTCTGGACGGTCTGGCCATTTTGATGTGGTAGTATGCCTCTTTGAGATCTATAGAGCACATCCAATCGTCCTTCTCTAAGAATGGAAGGATTGATTGAAGCGTGACCATCCGGAACTTTTCCTTCTTCACGAAGGTGTTGAGATTGCTGAGATCTAAGATCGGTCTCCAGTCTCCTGTCTTTTTTGGAACTAAAAAGAACCTTGAGTAAGTTCCGGATCCTCTGGTCCACCGGGACTAGTTGGATGACTCTGTTTTTGAGCAGCTTTGAAATTTCTACAGCTGCTGGATTTCGCAGATGGGGTGGCACATCTGGAAACCTTCTTTGTAGAGGAGGAGTTGATGTGAAGGGGATTTTGTATCCTCTGGTTATAATGCTTTTTACCCAGGAATCCAAAGTAATATTTAGCCAGGCCAGTGGGTATAAAGCCAAGCGACTCCCGACTGCCTCCAAAGCAGGACAGCCGGGCCTCCCTTCAGGAGTGCTGGAAAGGCTTCCCAGGGACGGAATCCCTGTTGCCTTGGTTATGCGGAACCCCCTCTGCCGCTGGGGCGGCATCTTCCATTTCTAGCCCCCCATCTGCCTCTGGCGGGGGTATCACTCTGTGTGGTTTGGAAAAATCCCTGATTCTTACAGAACCACATTTTCCTGCCTCGTTGCCCTTTGGGGTACGGTCTAGTAGGAGCGGAAAAACGGACCCCGACAGCAGACCGGGTCTTTCCCTCTTGCTCACACCGAGTTAGAGTCTCCTTAACCTTGGGCCCGAAACGTGTGGCACCATCAAAAGGGGCATTGGCAAAGGAAGACTTGAAGGCTTCCGCAAAGGAGCACAGCCGCATCCATGATTGTCTTCGAAGAGCAATCGCTGAAGCTGCAGCTCTACTCGATCCCTCGGCTGCATACGAGATGAGCCTCATGGATGAGTCTACTATGGAGGTGAGGGTGTTAAGTTGTGCTGTTACTTTATCTGAAACAGCAGCATCTGTGTTACCCTGGAGGGTATCTGTCAGCTCCTTGATGAGATCCCTCTGCAAACGTGTGAAATGAGTCAAATAGTTTAGCGAACGCATGGAAAAAGTCGCTGAACTAAAAACGCACTTCTCATATCTGTCCATAGTCCTAGAATCCTTATTAGGAGGATGAACAGATGAGGAAGACTCAGACATCTCCTTTTTCGTGGCTGCCGTCACCACCATAGCATCGACTGGAACTCCCTTGGTGAGATAAGATTTATCTTGGGGGGCAGTGATGAACTTGTTTGGTTTCCTAGGGACTGGCTCCACTGTGTCAGGTGCCTCCCATGCCCTTCGAGCAATCAATTCCATTAATTCATCGAAGGGCGGAGTCACCCAGGAGGTAGAAGGTTGAGCCCCAAAAGCCTTCAGCAGCACTGACTCGTCCTCAGTGGGAGCTAGGGATTGCCAATCAAGATCTCCAGGATATCTGCAAATGACACATCCTCCGAGGGTGATTTGGGGGACCCCTCTGCCTCATCCAAGTCGGTGTCAGATGTTAGAGATTCCTGTTAGGAATCTATGTGCCTCCTCTTGCACAACCGTTTCCTCGGGACCTCATCAGAGGGGACTTCTGGTGAGGCCTCCAAGGAACAGGGGGAACCCTCTGGGGGTAGCTGAGGCAATGGGGCTCTACGCTTTGGATGGGTCGTGGGAGCAGAAACAGAAAGTGGCCCTTTTGGGGAAGGAGAAGATTTCCCTGATGAAGTGGTTGTCTGTGCAGACAATACTTTCCTCATAAGGTCAAAGGCCCCCGAACCCCGGGCCGAGGGCTCCCCCAGTTCCGAAGAACATGGGAGCATCCCAGACCCAGGTGCCATGGGCTCTGACCCCAAGGACGGAGCTGAGCCAGTCTGCGCCGAGGCCCCGAGAGGGAGAATCGGCACTGACAGGTCGGTATGACTCTCGGTCCCGGAACCGAGGAGAGACCGTCGGCTCCGCGACTCCCCTACCAGTTCCGAAGGAGTCGAAGTCAATGGTGTCGATCGTGCAATGGACAGTTTTGGTATCGAGGGCTCCACTATCATCAGGTCATCCTCTCCCGGCTCCAAGATCTGGATGGGTCTCGAAGGAGGACCCGCTGGAGATATGGGGAGGCCTTCTAGTTTCGACACCAACTGGGAGGAAACTGCAATCAACTTGGAAAGGGCCGTGTTTTCCATGAGTTTCTGCACGACACGATCCACATCTGTCTCAGATAACGGTCTGGAAGAACGGGTCGAAGGAGCCGAAGATGGCACCGACCGAAGAATGGACGGTGGTGGCAGCTCCGACACCGGTTCCAAGATCTGGGGCTCAGGGAAAGATAAACATTCGACGCTCGGCCCCGAGGTCTGTGGAACGGGCAAACAAACCCTAGAAGATGAACTCGGAGCCGATGACATGGGCTCCAACATCTTCGACCCCTTCGAGGATTTAGAAGCCTGATCCGACTTGTCCAAAGCCTCTTGAAAGGCAGGCTTAGGTAATCCTCTGTCTATAAGCTTCCTGCGTCTATCTGTCATGACCCACCTGCTAAAGGAATGGCAAATAGAACAATCCTCTTGAAGGTGGAGAGGGCCAAGACAGTAGACGCAGGAAGCATGATTGTCAGTAATGGACATTTTCTGCCCACACTGACATCTCTTAAAGCCAGATTTAGCTTTCTCCGACATGACTAAATATAACAAACACTTCACTAGGCTAATAAAGTAGAAAAAAACTGCTAAAACTACTAAATCCTATAAATGTATATATATGTCTAGAAAAGGCTATATAAGTATACAAGACACTCACAAACCACACCCAGAGAAAAAAGGGTTAGGCCACAAAAGGGTGCCTGAAGAATAAAGGGGATATATATATGTATGTATGTATGTATATATATATATATATATATATATATATATATATATATATATATATATATATATATAAAACACACACACACAGCACTTCTATAAACTATTTAAGAAATATAAAGTTATTTCAGCAAAAAAAAATGTAGCTTATCTGTAAACTGTAACCAATTATCAATTTTCTATCTGGTCCGAGCTCTCCTCGATCCGATCTGTTGCAGCAGCAAACTAGATCTGAGTAATGGCAGGGATAATTGTGGGATATGGGCTGGTCTCGAGCTTCTCTGAGATTCAGAGCTTTGCAATTCGGCCAACTCGGAGCCGAGGATCGGCTCCGAACCCATGTGTAAGAACAAACGGCGAGATTGAACACTCTCACATGAGTTGGTACATGAGTAGTTTTCCCAGTTAATGGTGCGGTAGTTGAAATTGCCCATTATTAGAGTGTTAGGTTGTACCCTAATATTTTCCAGTGTATCAAGAAATGAGGAGTGGGAATCCTGTGGCATGGTGGGGGATCTGTAGCAAACTACAATTTGGAGGGCGGTCTTGCACGGAGTTAAGTTGCACTTGGATAATCTCGGATGTATTATGCTGAGCAACTAGCCTACAGGTGTTGATATCCTTAATGGATATGGACACACCTCCGCCTTTAGTGTTTCGGTCCAGGTTAGGTGGCTGAAAGGTGTGGTATGAATTATAGCCTGGTAATGCAGGGGTGCTCTCTGAAGCCTTGAACCAGGTCTCTGTCACTGCACAGATGTCGATGTTCTCCATTTTAAGGAGTGCCTCGAGTGACTGCATTTTGAGGTTTAGACTTCTAGCATTGAGTAGCATTACCCTCAGATTTTTCTTGCTTGTACCTGTTACAATGGTGAGTTTGTTATTTGAACCTTGCCTAAAAAAAGGCACTATAGGGATGGCAAGAGCCTAAGCCAGTATCCAGACTCCCAAGGGCGACAGGTGCAGGCCATCTCTGGCAAAGCATTGTGGTCTGTCGATCATGTCATCCCAGGCAGACAGATACTGGATCCTCTTAGAATGACACCAGTAGCTTAGCCAATTGTTGAAGTCAATCATTTTGTCCTTGTACTGTGGTATCATTCTGGGTGATGGCAGGGATGCTATTCAGGGCTAGGGTCATACCTGACTGGACTACAAGATTGGACAGCTCCTCCATGTCTCTTTTCATGTAGTCCAGGGAAATACATCTAAGGTCATTCACACCAACATGGACAATGACAGAGTCATATCTGTACTTGTTGTGGAGTGACCTGAGTGCGTGCATTATGTGGTGGATCTTGGCACCCAACAGGCAGCTGGCAGTAACTTTCTCCTTGTTTAGTTGGTGAGTGGAACATCAGTGTGCCTGACTATAGAGTCAATTATGATTAGAGTGTTGGGTAAGTTGTTATGCCTTATGGGCTGTGGTTGAGTGGCACACTGAGTTTGTGGGCTATGTGTCATTTGGGTTGTGTTGGGGGGTGGAGGTTGCTTGCGTTACTGCTTTGGAGGTCCCTGTTGCTTGGGCAGAGTTTTATTGAGAGCCTCTGCAAATGTAGATGTGTGTTTTGTGTTTCTATGTCTGTTTTGCTGGTGTAGGTTTTGAGGGACTATGTGATGTGTGTGGTGTGGTGCAAGTGTTTACCCTTTCCTCTTGACTGTCTAGTCCAGTCTTGGGTGAAGAGGGCTTTGCTTCCAGTTTGGCTATATAAGTGCATCTCTCACAGGTTGTAGTGTTGGGTGGTAGGAGGACAGGGTTGTCTGTGTACATGAGGCAATTGCTGCATTGCCCCAAGATGCCCAGATTCATCAGGTAGACAGGAGTAAAAAAGAAGTTATGTACTTACCATAACATTCCATCTGAGTAGGTAACTTCATTTGTCAGCAACCTGTGGGTATCGGATCCAAATCGGATCCGAGCCGGCAGCTTTATTCAGCTAATATCCGAGCTCCAAGCTCCTCCCCCTTACCCATAACCCCCTGTCATCCTTCTCTGTCCTCAGATCGAGTTTGCTTAGCATTACAGAATACTACAACCAAAGGATCAACTAAACATCCTAACCTGATGTCATCTGGTACAGAGAACACAAAGATCCTAAAAAGGGACGAACTACAGGTTAGGGGGATGGAGGGGGGGGGTTGGTTGCTGACAAATGAAGTTACCTACTCAGATGGAACGTTATGGTAAGTACATAACTTCTTTATCTGAAGTAGTTAACTTCATTTGTTCATCAACCTGTGGGACAGAGTCCCCAGCTACCTAAAAACTTGGGAGGTCCTCATGGAAGAATATTCCGGAGCACTGCAGAGCCAAAGGACGCCCTTCCTCTGGAAATTATATCCAGCTTGTAATGGGTAATAAAGGTATGGGATGAAGCCCAAGTGGCTGCTGAACAAATGTCATCCAAGGACATCCTTGACCAAAAGGCAGCAGAAGTGGAAATCGATCGAGTAGAATGGGCGTGAACTCTGACAGGTTCTGGTTGGCCAGAACTCTTATATGCAAGAAGTATACATTGTGAAATCCATCTGGACAATGTAGCTTTTGACACAGGTTTATCCAAAAAGGGTTTAGGAAAGGATACAAGGAGTTGCTCGGATTTCCTATGATCAGCAGTCCTGTGTAGATAGAACCTCAATTGTCTGTGCATGTCCAAAGAGTGTAATTTGTATTCACCTTTGTTTTGATAATTTGGGAAAAACACCGGTAAGTTGATAGATTGATTAATGTTGGACTCAGAGGCGACTTTAGGTAAGAAGGAGGGATAGGTCCTGAGGGAAACTCTATCTTTATGGAAGACCAGATATGGAGATTTGGTGCAAAGGGCTTGAAGCTCTGAAACCCTTCTAGCCGAAGTGATGCAATGAGAAAGGCCATTTTCCAAGATAAGTATTTAAGATCCACCAAAGCTGCAGGTTCAAAGGGTGGGGCAGTAAGAGCCTGAAGAACAAGGGCTAAATCCCACGGAGGAACTGCATCCTTAACAGGAGGCCTTAACAGGAAAGTACCTTTTATGAAAGTTTTGCAGATCTTGGAAGAAGCTAATGAACCGAGATCACTTCCCACATGAAAGTGTGAAATTGCTGCTAATTAGACTTTGACGGTGGAGGAGCTGGCACCTTGATCAAATAAGTGTGACAAAAACTCTAATACAGCTGGTATCGGGGCTGTAAAGGGATTCATATGTCTATGTTCCACCCAGATTGAAAAACATTTCCATTTGCTCTTATAGACCTTTCTGGTAGATGGTTTATGAGCGGCTACTAAAATAGCTTTAATGGAGGAGGAGAAACCGGGAGTCCTAGCTATGACTGGAACTGGATCAACCAAGCTGTGAGCTTGAGATTGTCCAGGTTTGGAGTTGTCAACTCCAGCGGGTGAGAAATCAGATCCGGAGTGGGATCCAAAATCCATGGAGGATTGACCAGATGAGACCATAGACAAGGGAACCACGTTTGACGAGGCCAGAATGGGGCTATGAGGATCAGTCTGCTCCCCAACTGACGAGCTTTCTGCAAGAATTTTACCATGAGGGGGAGAGGTGGATAAGCATAAAGTAGACCTGATGGCCAAACATGGACTAGAGCGTCTCTGGGGGATTCCCCTGGTGGGGGAAGTAGAGCGAAGTACTTGCTGCACTTTGTGTTCGAAGGCGACACGAAAAGATCGCAACAAGGTTGACCCCACTTGAGGAAGATCTGCTTCACTACTCTCAGGTTCAGAGACCACTCGTAAGGTGACAGGATGGTTCGACTCAGCTTGTCTGCCAAAATGTTGGACCGACCCGGAATGTGCGTTGCTATGAGGAAGCGGTTGGTGGCGATCGCCCATTCCCAAACTCTCATGGCCTCTCGACACAGCAGATAGGATCTGGTTCCCCCTGTTTGTTGATATACCAGACTACTGACATGTCTGATTGAATTGCAATTGTCCCTAAGGGAAGAAGGGCCTGGAGTGCTTGCAATGCTAAAAGCACCGCCCTCATCTCCAGGACACTGATGTGCAACAAGGTCTCCGAGTGTGTCCACGTGCCTTGGACGGTTCTGCCCATGCAGTGCCCCCCCACCCAAGGCGAGAAGCGTCCGTGGTCACCGTGGCTTGGGGTGGGGTCATAGAAAAGGGGCGCCCTTCCCGGAGATCCGAGGACTGGATCCACCAGAGTAGGGACCTCCTGCAAACTTTGCTGAGGGGGATAGCTGTACTTAGCGGATGTTGCAGGATGGACCACTGGACCTGCAAGGTCCATTGCAGGACCCTCATGTTTAGACGAGCTAGTGGTGACAGACTGATGGCAGCCACCATGGAACCTAGCTCCCTCAGGACCAATTCCGCTGGGGGAGCCAGGGATTGTAAGAGGGCCATCACATGGAATGTCAAAGTTCGAAGCCTGTCCGGAGTTAGGAAGGCCCTCAACAGGTTTGTATCTAGCCTGGCCCCTATGAAATCTAAGGTCTGAGTTGGTTGAAGGGAGGATTTCTTGAGATTGATTGAAATTCCCAGATGAGAGGCCAAGTGAAGGAAGTAATTCCTGGCTGAACAGAGTAGATGCCTGGTGGGGGCAGTCAGGAGCCAGTCGTCTAGGTACGGAAAGACCTGTATTCCCTGAAGCCTCAGGTGGGCCGCTACAACTGCCATCACTTTGGTGAACACCCTGGGGTCTGTGGTGAGACCAAAGGGAAGGACCCTGAACTGATAGTGACTGACTCCCAGCCGGAAGTGGAGAAACCTTCTGGATCATCTGTCCATCAAAATGTGGTATTACGCATCCTTGAGGTCTATAGAGCACTTCCAGACGTTCTCCTGTAGGAGTGGGAGAATGGATTGAATGGTGACCATCCGGAACTTTTCTTTGGCAACCAACAGGTTCAGAGTGGACAGGTCGAGGATTGGTCTTAAGTCCCCCATCTTTTTTGGCACCAAAAAGAACCTGGAGTAGAAGCCTGATCCAGACTGATCTTGGGGGATGGGCTGGATTGCTCTTTTTTCTAGCAGCTGCTTTATTTCTGTGGCTGCTGCCTCCCTTTGATTGGGTGGGACATCGGGGAGGCTCCAGGGTCTGAGAGGGAGATTCAGAAATGGGATAGTGTAACCTCTGGATATGATTCGAAGCACCCAGTGATCTGTTGTAATGGACTCCCAAACTGCTAGGTGCCTTGAGAAATGCCCCCCTGACTGCCTCCAGAGTGGAGCAGTTGGGTAACCCCTCAGGGTTGCTGCGCGGGCCGATCCAAAAAGGGTTCTCTTGACCTGAAATTCTTCATTCCCCCTCTGCCTCTGGGCCGGCGTCCACCCTGTCCTCCTCTGCCTCTGAAGGATGAGGGGTCAGGAGTGAAATGGGACTGTTGAGATTTCCGGAACCACATCTTCTTTTGTCCCCTTTGGTTCCTGAAGAAGGACCTCTGGGGAGCCGAGAAGCGGATCCTGATGGCAGACAACGTCTTCCCATCCTTCTCGCTCTGGACCAGCATGTCATGGATGGTCTTGCCAAACAGCGAAGAGCTGTCAAAAGGGGCATTTGCGAAGGACGCCTTGAAGGGTTCCGCAAAGTCGCAGAGGTGGAGCCAAGCATGCCGCTGTAAGACAATGCCCGCTCCGCTAGCTCTAGCAGCTCCTTCCATGGCATGGGAATGAAGTCGCATAGAAGTGTTCGAAATGGACTTAAGAGTGGCCATTCAGGCTGAGAATATTTTCTTATCCTCGGCTGACATGGACTCTGGGGGTGACCCTGTGTATTCTTTGATGAGATCCTGCTGGAGTTGTATCACATGTGCCATGTAGTTCAGCGACCTTACCGAGAAGGTGGTTGAAGCAAACATCCACTTCCCTATGCGGTCCATCGTCCGAGACTCCCTGTAGGGAGGGTGGACCGAGGAGCTCTCCTGGGCCAGTTCCTTCTTATTGGCAGCCACCACCAACATGGCATCTACTGGAGCACCCTTGCTCCAAACTGTCCTATCTGTGGGTGGACTGAGAATTTTGTCTGGTCTCTTTGGTATGGACTCCACAGTGTCCGGTTCCTTCCATGCCCTGGTAGTGATCAGATCTACCAGGGGATCGGTGGGAGGGGACACCCAAGAGGTAGATGGGCCTGCATCAAATGCCTCCAGAAACACAGACTCATCGGAGGAAGGCTTTTGGGCTGACCACCCCCCTCTAATATGAAGCATTTCCATAATGTCTCTGAAGGAGACGTCCTCAGGGGGTGACCTTGGGGAACCTTCCCCTTCCTCTAAGTCTGTGTCCTCTGTCAGGGACTCGGGTGAGTCCAAGTGCCTCCTCTTGCACTTACGTTTGTGAGGAACCTCCTCGGGGGGGCTGTCCGAGGATGCCTCACCAACCACATCCTGTTCCTCTAAGGGAACCATCTGGGACATAGGCTCAGGCTGTCCCTGGGGCCGGGTGATGGAAGGTAGGCCCGTCTGAGAGGGAGTGATGGGTGGAACCACAGCAGGAGCCTGGGGCCTCGAGTCCCTCGACAAGACCCTCTCCACAACATCGAACGCCGAAGGAGAACTGCTCTCTCTAAGCTCCGAGAGCAGCCCCTTTGGATACGAGGTGCAGACCGGAGCCGGCGCTGATGCAATCGGATCCGAAGGGCCAGTATGCTCTGACCGAGACAGAGCCAAAGACACACTGACACCTCCGGATCCGAAGCTCAGCTCATGGCTCCGAGAGCTTGGATCCGAAAAGGGACCCGACAAGCTCGATGGTGCGGTCGGAGCCGAAGAAGGGTGTACTATCGGTACCGAGCCTCCCCCGGCTCCGATGCTGCCTGGATCTGATGGCTCCGAACCCCGGACGTGGGTCGGAGAAGGAGCTATCGGGGCGAAAAAAGGGGTCGAGCTCCCCTGGAGGGGGGGGGGGCAGGAGCACTCCCATCTGCAGTTGGGCCTGGAGAAACCTACGCATCATCCGGTCTATATCTGCAGCTAACGAACTTCGGGTTGATCTAGACAAGGCCACCGAGGCAGGCCTGGAGTGATGCCTCGAAGACCTCAAAGGCGACTGGGTCTCCTCATCCTCCGGCCCCGGGGAAAAGCGGGGTGAATGGAGCCAGGAAGGGGAAGGTCC
This sequence comes from Protopterus annectens, assembly GCF_019279795.1. NCBI lineage: Eukaryota > Metazoa > Chordata > Ceratodontiformes > Protopteridae > Protopterus > Protopterus annectens. Next base: position 165,460,479 of record NC_056745.1, on the reverse strand, counting down.
AGAGGTCCTAGGAGAGACTAGCTGCTTCGTTGGTGGAGCCCGCCGCTTGTGGTGCTTCTCCTTTCTTTTCTCCCTCCTAGATTCCCTCTCCTCCTGAGCCACAGTGGGAGGGTGAGTCCTGGCCAGGGTAGCAGGGAGAGAAGGTGGAACCGCTGCGGTAGCAGCCGGTACTGCCGAGGGAGAAGAGGATGAAGCCGAGTCTGGGGGCAGAAGTCCCACCAGAATCAACTTCGACCTCCTATCCCTCAAAGCCCTGGTGTTGAAGGCTGCACAAATTGTGCAGCCGGAAGAAAGATGGTCAACCCCAAGGCAGATAACACACCGAGTGTGGCCATCCGCCGGAGATAGCTTATGGCCACACTCGGTGCATTTAGAAAAGAAGGTTTTAGGGGCCTCGGCCATAGTAACAAAATAGGGCCAACCCAAACACAACTTCACACACACGGGGAAGAGGGAAGACTAGACTAACTAAAAAATATATACTTTTTACCAACAAAACTAGCTTAATTAACTACAAAAGGGAACAACACTCACTCGCTTAACAATTAAACTGAAAACTAGGTGAAAAAGAGGTAATTTTCTTCAAAAACTCACGAAACCCTACGCCTGGAACTCGTTTTTAGGTGCTTGAATAAGCCGCGGCAAACGAGATCTGAGGACAGAGAAGGATTGCAGGGGGTTATGAGTAAGGGGGAGGAGCTTGGAGCTCAGATCTTAGCTGAATAAAGCTGCCGGCTTGGATCCAATTCGGATCCGATACCCACAGGTTGATGAACAAATGAAGTTAACTACTTCAGATCACCGGGAGCTGACCCTTAGACATGCCTGGATAGGTGCTTATTTATTAAGTACTAAAACCTGTTTTCCTCTAGACAAGTGAGGAAAATTGAGTGCTGTAGTAATTTGTAGCTTATTTAGTGCTTACAACGAGTTCTGAACAAGTGCTGAGCTCAAAGAATCAGATATGAGTGCTAAAACTAAAACACTGGCTAGTTCTAAGGGAAAATTTGAAGAGCAGACTTTATGGTGCCGGGAATAGTTTAACCCCCGCTGATCGGTGAGGGCTCAAAAGCTTACAAACAGTCCTGGATACAGCAAATCTGTATCTGGACTACACTACTTACAGGAAAGGCAGGAAACAAGCTTAGAATTTTTTTTTTTTTGTAAAGTGGAAAGGGAGTAAGGAGGAGCATAAGATAACTCAATGTTAAGAACTAAGTGGGTTGGCCTTCTCAAATGTTCTCCCTCTATTAGGTAGAATGAGGTAATGACACTAAACTGGGAGAAGTATCCCAGATCCAATTTACAGTAGGAGCGGGCAACTGCAAAGCCACCAAGTATAAGAACAGGATACCAATAGAGAGGGAGGGTGGCAGATAAAAATCAGAACAAACAAAACCAAACAGGTGCTTAACAAATGTAGAAAATTTCCAGTTAATGCCTCACACACAGTGAAACTAGCTAGAAAAGTATGCAGCAAACAATAAAAGTGCTATAAATAACTTGTAAAAATAAGCAGAAAACAGGATACTTAATGTTATATATCGCAGATCAGGGTTTGCTCAGTGCCCTTCCTCCAATTAGCTCAGTGTGAAATGGCAGAAACACTCACAAGTTAACTTCTTAAGTAACAGAAAGTTGAAACCTGAAACAACTTTAAAAAAGCTCGAAAGACCCAATGAGGTGCTTACTCCAAGCTATAGTCCAGGTAACCCCAATCAGCCAATGACCATAAACACTCCCCTCTCACTGAAATGCAAGAATGGCTTTGGCTAAACTAAGATGGCCTGGAACATGTGCTTGGACACACAGCCTCTAGAAACAGACAACTAGGCCCAAAACGCAAGCCTGAATATGGACAATGCTGCAACTACCCACACTACTTAGGTAGAAAAAAATGCAGAAATGTTTATCACAGTAGAAAAGCAGCAGTGAGCCTTTAAATGAACTTTTTAAACAGATAAAGGAACAAGGAGACTCTAGAGAATGCTTTTAACTGCAAAGAAATAAGTAATATGATACACCCCTTGACAGGAAATCAGAACAAACAAACCCAAACAGGTGCTTAACAAATGTAGAAAATTTTCAGTTAATACCTCACACACAGTGAAACTAGCTAAAAAAGTATGCAGCTGACAATAAAAGTGCTATAAATAACTCGTAAAAATAAGCAAAAAACAGGATACTTAATGTTATATATCACATTTGCTCAGTGCCCTTCCTCCAATTAGCTCAGTGTGAAATGACAGAAACACTCACAAGTTAACTTCCTAAGTAACAGAAAGTTGAAACCTGAAACAAATTTATCTAGCAGTTCTTTAAATTTCAACCAAGTATGGTAGGAATAAGTGACTCTGGTTGTTCTTGTCTTGATTGTGATAAGTTCAAGTTGACATGTTTCAATTGCAACGTTTGTGAATTATTTTGTAGTTTGAGTAGACTCATTCTTCCAGTTTTTGGTAATAACTTTTCTTGCTATTGTTAATATACTCCATAAAAGAGGGTATTTTATTCTCGTAACACATGCAGGAATTGGTACATTAAATAGATTTAGAGATTTAATTAAAATAAGTTTATCATTGAATACAGCCTGTAAAATATATATATATTATCCCAAAATGGTTTCAGCACTACACAATCCAAAAAATGTTATGTACTTACCATAATGTTCCATCTGTGTTGCCCATTTTCATTCTTTCTCAACTTATGGGCTAGGATCTGATCCCTTGAATCCAACTCAGCCATTGCAAAAGTTCATAGTAACCAGGGAAAAACCCTCAAGCTACTCCCTTAATCACAATGCACCAACCCCAATTACATCAGATCTTGTTTGCTAAGAAAAGCAGAAAGACACAACTGAGTCATACAGAGAGGTGACTATATCTTGAGCTATATACCAAGGAAGTGACATACTCAAAAAACATTTGCTCTTCTAGAAGTTTGTAAGTTAGGGAGTTGGTGGGAGGGTAGTTGAGAAAGAATGAAAATGGACAACAGAGATGGAACATTATGGTAAGTATATACCTTTTTTATCTGAAGTTGTCAATTTTCATTCTATCCTTTACTTATGAGACAGAGTGCCCAGCTACCTAATTCCACAAGTGGGCTGAAGGAAGGATATTCATGAGCACCACTGAACCAAATAATGCACTGCCCCTGGAGACCATATCCACTCTGTAATGAGTAACAAATGTATGGGGAGTAGCCCAAGTTGCTGTTGCACAAATGTCGCCCATGGAAGCTCTGTATTGGAAGACTGATGAAACAACCATGGCTCTAGCGGAGTGAGCTCTTAATGGTTTTGACAAGGTAACACCCAATTTGGTGTGTATGCATGTTTCTATATATATATATATATATATATATATATATATATATATATATATATATATAAAATACATCTGGCTAGAGTAATTTTGGTAACAGGTTTTCCTAGTTTCATGTCTGAAAAAGAGACAAATAACTGTTCAGACTTCTTGAAATTTACCGTTCTGTGTAGGTAAAAATGTAATCATCTGTAACGTCTAGTAAATGTAGCGTGTATTCATCTTAGTTAGAAAATCTGGGGAAGAATATGGGCAAATTAATAGAGTAATGTCTTTTAGCTTTTCCCAGTTAGGGGTCGCCACAGCGGAACTTTGGTCCGCTAATGATTGGCAATGGATTTTTACGGTGCCGAGTTGCCAGCCCGATGCCCAACCTTCAAGGAAGGCACACCCATTCACTCTTGCACCTACCTGCATGTCTTTAACGTCACTCAGCCACGGGGAGGACATGCAGATTCCACACAGAGGGCGCTCCAGCCAAGAATCGAACGGGAGAACCTCTTGCTGTGAGATGACAATACTAATCACTGCACCACCGCGGCCCCTCAGGCAAATTAATAGAGTGATTTATATTAACCTCTGACACCACTTTGGGAAGAAAAGAAGGGTTAATTTGTAAAGTGACTCTGTCTTTGTGAAATATCAAGTAAGGTGGTTTCAAAGACAATGCCTCACTCTCTGAAATTCTTCTGGCAGAAGTAATGGCTACTAGAAAAATTATTTTCCAGGAAAGGTACTTGAAGCCACATTTAGTAGCAGGTTCAAAGGGGGATTGAGTAAGCTGCTGCAGTACAAGGTTGAGGTCCCATGGTGCGGTAGGGTCCCTGAATGGGGTCCTGAGAAGGAGAGTACCTTGCAAACATGTCTTGCATAGCCTATGGGAAGCAACAGAAAAAACATCAAATCCTGTGTGAAAATTTAATATTGCTGCTAGCTGAATCTTAACTGTGCAGGAACTAGCTCCTTCATTAAAATTAAAGCTAACAATTCAAGGATACTATACCATGGGGCTGAAAAAGGATCAACATTATTTTGGTGAGTCCAGTAAGCAAATCTTCTCCATTTACTGAAGTAAAGTTTACATGTAGATGGTTTATGTGAAAATAAGAGTATCTGACAGACTGGAAAGACCATTGGTTGTCTGGCTATGGAACTGGAGAAGTCAGGCAGTCAGCTTGAGGTTCGATATGTCTGGATGAATCATGCCTGTTGGGAGAGACTGGAGGTCTGGAGTCAGATCCAGAATCCAGTGTTGGTAGAAGGGGAACCAAATCTGTTGAGGTCAAAAAGGTGCAATGAGGATAACTTTGCTCTTCAACATGGCAGCTTTCTGTAGGAATTTGGAAATTAGCAGGATTGGTGAGTAGGCATAAAGCAGGCTAGGGGACCAATCGTGAAGTAGAGCATCCCTCAGTGACTCCCACTTTTGGGGGATCAGAGCAAAGTAGCTGTTGCATTTTTTGTTTAGTGGAGGAAGCAAAACGATTGCAGCAAGGCTGGCCCTACTGATGAAAAATCATATCCATTAGATTCTCACTGACAGACTATTCATGAGGTAGAAGAATGCACCTGTTCAGCTCATCTGCTGTCACACTGGACTTCCCCGAAATGTGTATTGCTATGAGAAAGTGGTTGGATGAGATCACCCATGGCCACACTCTGAGAGCTTCTTGACATAGGGGGTAAAATTTTGTTCCTCTTTGTGGCTGTACCAAACTACTGACATGTCTGTTTGAACTGCAATTCTCCCTGAAGGGAGAGCTTCTTGAAAGGTCTGCAACACTAAAAGCACTTCTCTCATCTCTAGGACATTAATAAGCAAATTGGCCTCTACAATGCCCCCCCCCCCCACCCTAACTGGGGAAGCATTCATGGTCACTATGGCATTGGGCTGATGGGGAATGGTTGGCCTAGTAGAACTTGATCTGATTAAATCCACTACATGAGATCTCTCTTGCAAATTTGAATGACATATATCAGTGCTGACATGGGCTGATAAAATATTGACCATTGTTTGGCTAGTATCCATTGTAAAATCCTCATGTAAAACCGGGCTAATGGTACTAGAGTTATTGCTGCCACCATTGAAACTAGAGCACGAAGAACCAAACAGGCAGAAATTTTTGTACTGCAGATTATCTTCCTGACCTGTGTTCTTAAGGTCTGAACTGTTTGAGGCAATTCCCATATGAGAACAAGTCTGGAAAACCTGATCTATTGCCTCTACTACTTGATGCCTGGTCAGGTAGGTAATGAGCCAGTTATCTAAGTATGGAAACACCCAGAATCCTTGCAGTCTCAGGTGAGCTACTACTACTGACATGCATTTATAGGTTCATAGCTTCGTAGGTGTTTACTAGGCTAATGACCACAAAGGTCTTTTTAAGCCTAGCCATGAGGTAGAAGAATGCACCTGTTCAGCTCATCTGCTGTCACAAATCTCTGACAAGTTCTGATACCCTTGGGAGATGAACCATTTACAGGTTACCTGTTTGCATTAGAGACACAGGTGCCAAACCTTGGATGAATTTCTGGTTTGCCATCCAATCGTCCAAGTTGCACTTGAATTGGGTTAGGGAATAACTCTGCTTCACATGGATGGGGAGCCTGCTCCGTAGACGGGGTAGTCTCTTGGATACATACTTATCTCTCCAGCATGTCCTATTTATATCACAGGCAAGATTTAAGTCTTTAGAACTGGTAATTCTGCTACTTTTTGTATTGTGGATATACAGGAAGTCCATCAGAGTGAGGTCTGACAATACCCTGTATGCCAGGCATAGATCTCCCGTCAAAAGCCTGTAGGAGACAGAATACAGGGATAGGGCCTTGTGGCAGTCTGCATAGGACATATTACTTACGCCCTGTATTCTTTTAGTGAGGAACCTCTGTGGACGTTCCAGTTGTTGGATATGCCTCGTTAGGTACATACCAAAGGGTGCATTGTACTCAATGATAAGTCTGACGAATGCCAAATAGTGAGACACACTGATGTCCCACTCACTAGGCTGAATAAGGGGAAAGTAACAGTCAGCTGCCTGTCAGGTGCCAGGATCTGCCACATAAGGCACGCACTCAGGTCCCTCAACAACAGCTACAAATATGACTCTGTCATTGTACATGTGGGTGTGAATGACCTGAGACGTATCTTCCTGGACTACATGAAAAGAGACATGGAGGAGCTTTCAGATTATGTAGCCCAGGTGGGTATGACCCTATCCCTGAGCAGCATCCTACCATCACCCAAAATGATACCACAGTACAAGCAGAAAATGATGGATTTGAACAATTGGCTAAGTTTATGGTGTCATTCTAAGGGGATCCAGTATCTGTCTGCCTGGAATGACATGACTGACAGACCTTGATGCTTTGCCAGAGATGGTCTGCATCTGTCACTCCTGGGCTTCCGGATACTGGCCAAGGCTCTTGCCACCCCTATAGTGCTTTTTTAGATGGTGTTCCAAAGACCAAATTACCACCATAACAGCTACAAACAAATGCAATCTGAGGGTCATGCTGCTCAATGCTAGAAGTCTAACTCTCAAAAATGCACTCGCTCGAAGCACTCCTTAAAATGGAGAACACCGACATTTGTGCTGTAACAGAGACCTGGTTCAAGGTAGCAGAAAGCACCCCTGCACTACCAGACTATAACTCATTCCACACCTTTTGGCCCCAGAACTTGGACCGAATCTCGAAAGTTGGTGATGTTTCCATATTCATAAAGGATGCTCACACCTCCAGACTGGTAGGACAACATAACGCATCAGAGATACTTCAGGTGCACCTAACATTGGGTAAGACAGCGATTCAGGTTGTAACCTGCTATAGGTCCCCAACCATGTCCCAAGACTCACACTCCATGTTCCTAAGCACCCTGGAGAATATTATAGTCCAACCTAACACTCTCATACTGGGCGACTTCAACTACCCCTCCATTAACTGGGAAAACTACTCATGTACCAATACACTTGCCCAACGTTTACTGGAATTCATTAATTCCAATGCCCTGGACCAGCTTGTTCTTATGCCCACTAGAGGTAGCAACATCCCTGACCTGGTCAATACTAACATGGGCGACCGTTGCTCTACACCAATAGTCAACCCCTCCCTGGTTAGATCTGACCACAAACTTATCACCTTGGAAATTCACATCCCTCCCACCTCCCGCAAAGGTAACCACCATGAAAAACTTCTCCAAAGCTAACTTTAGGCTCCTAAAAACAGAGGTGGCTAATTTCATGGCACCCATGCAAATGGAGAATAGTTGCATGACCGCCAGATTATACACCAATGCACTGCACGAACACGTACACAAATGCATGGATATCACCATACCCAATAAAACCAAGATGTTCTCCTCCAAAAAAAGGAAGCCAACCTGGTGGTCCCCTTCCATAAACAAACTCTACAACAGAAGGAGGAAACTGATGCAGAATAAGGTGAAGTCCCAAGACTAGAAAAACTCCCTTATCAGCCTCAACAAAAAGTTGAGATCCCTCATCAAATCCTCTAAATCTAGCTATGAAAACAGAATTGCAGCAGATAGTAAAGACAACTACAAGGCCTTCTATAGTTATGTAAAGAATCTCCATGGCAATTCCCAAATTTGCTTTGAGCTACTGCAGAATGGTACCTCCTATACCGAGCCAACAGATATTACCAATATACTGGCCGACAGATTCAGTGCCAACTTTACCCCTCCCCCCCAAAGAACCAATCACAATACCAGTAGATTGCCAGGCACCCAGTATTACTGCTGCACAGGTTAAAAAAGCACTATCCAAGGCCAAGAATACAGCTTCTATGGGACCTGACAGTATCCCTGGCTGTGTTCTACATGAACTACAGAGTGAACTGGTACCTCACCTGTGTGCCCTGTTCAAGCACAGCCTCACCTCAGACTTTGGCCCTACCAAATGGCGCATTGCTACAGTCATCCCTCTCCACAAATGAGGAGCAACTACAGACCCTGGGAACTATCACCCCATTAGCCTGACGAGTCTGATATGCAAAGCTATGGAACGCATCATCATGGACCTAATAAACAAGAATATAGGGACTCTCCAAACTCTGGATCCCACACAGTTTGGTTTTGTGAAGGGTAGATCATGCCTGCTCAACTTGGTTGACTTCTTTGAGTCAGTCACCAGAGCTGTGTATGAAGACAAGGTGGTTCATACAGCCTACCTTGATCTGGCCAAGGCCTTTGATACCATTCACCACTCAGGAATCATAGAAAAACTCACTAAGCTAGGCATCAACCCCTATATCACTAGGTGGGTTGCAAACTGGCTCACAGATAGAACCCACATTGTGAAAGTAGCTGATTCCAAGTCAGACTGCCGACCAGTGTGAAAGTAGCTGACTCCAAGTCAGACTGCCGACCAGTCATGAGTGGAGTCCCACAGGGTTCGGCCCTGGGTCCTCTCCTGTTTGGTATCTATTTTTCTGAAGTCCAGGCCATCATGAAGGGACTCTGGCTGACAAAGTTCACAGACGATTGCAAGTTGGGAGCTATTATTAACTCCACAAGTGATGTTGACATCCTACAGAAAGGCCTCACTGAGACCAACGACTGGTGTCAGAACCATGGCTTTAAGGTCAATGCCAAAAAATATGTCGTCATCCCCTTTGGGAAAAACCCAGTTCCCATGAACACAGGCTGACAGCACCTCTCTTTTGACCACCACATTGCCACTGTGGTCAGAAAGTCCTTCTATGTGGCACATCTCATTACTAAGGGTTTTCCATCCAGGAAAGAAAGAAGTCAATGGCTCCCTCTACTCTTCCTTCATTAGGCCAATCATCAAGTATAATGCCCCATTTCGCATGTACCTCACTAGACACCTGCAACAACTGGAGAGGCCGCAAAAGTACCTCACAAAGAGGATCTTAGGCCTTAAATACTTGTCCTATATGGAGAGACTCAAAAAAACTCCAACTATTCTCTGTCTCATATCATCTACTTAGAGGCGATCTCTGCTTGACTTACAAAGCCATGTCTGACCCAGCTCTGTTAGAAATGCTACATCTAAAGAAATCCCAAACCTTCCACACCACATGCTCCAGAGACCTCAACTTCATTACCACAATCAATAGAACGTGCTGGAGGAACAGGTTCATAACTCAGAAGCTGCCCATGCTATGGAATAGACTTCCCATACATGTCAAACAGAGCACCGCATTGGCCCTCTTCAAGAGAAATCTTGATGGGTGGATGGGAAATAGAAAATTCACCCGGGGATGACTCCATTGCCAGGGTAATCCTATGGGCTAGGTTTGTAAAGGCTCCAGGGCCATTAGCCTTGTACACACCTATGAACCTATACAAAGGGATGACTGTTGCCTTTCTCCATTTATGAGGCACAAAGCCTGTTTGGAGGCTACAGTTAAATAGTAATTCCAAAGGCCCTGATAGGTCATGTTTCATGCTATTTAGAAGGTATCCTGGGATACTGTCTGGGCCCACTGATGCAGTGTTCTTGGTTTTAGAGACAACATTAAGGACCTTTTCCCTAGTGATAGTAGGGAGAGTTATATTTGATGATATTTCCTGAGGGAAGGTTGAGGGGGAGAGAAGAGTAAAGTTGCACCTGAATTTATCAGCCAGGAGGTTTGTGCTCAGTAGAGGTGGCTCCATTTACAATGAGCTCTGCACACAATTGCGTATTGCCTTTGAGGTTGCAGACATAGCTAAAGAATGTTTTGTGGTTGTCCTTGGCCTGAAAGGCCAAACTTACCTAAAATTTGGCTTTGGTAGCCTTTATTTGTCCTCTGAGTTATTTGTTTAGTTTGATGAGAGTACATTTATCCTTCTGGGTGCTGCACCACCTAATTTTTACCATGATATTCTTCCTCCTGTTATACATCTGATTGATTTTGTGATTCCAACAGGGTGGCTTGTTTTTTGAGTTAGTTCTGTACTTCTTCCTGGTGGGTACAGCTACTGTTGAATACCCTGGGGGCTGGATTGGCAATGACTGGCTACCAGCCAGAAACGTAAGTGCCTGCTGGACTGCCTGTTCATCTTTATGTGATAGTATACATCCTGATGGTCTAATGAGCACATCCAATCATCCTTTCCCAGAACTGGGACAATAGACTGATCATCCGAAACTTGGTGCACTGAACTGATTTGTTCAATATGGTGAGATTCAAGATCGCTCTCCGTTTCCCTGTTTTTGACACTAAAAAGAATCTTAAGTTCCATATTCTATCTGGTCTGGTGGGATCTCTTGGATGACTCTTTTTTTCTAGCAGCTTTTGTATTTAAAGTGCTGCTTGTTCTGTTTGACTGGGTGTAACATTGGGATATTTCCTTGAGATGGGAGGTGGAAGGGAAAAGGGAATTATATAGCCTCTGGAAATGATCCTCTGCACCCATGTATCTGTTGTTATTTCTAGCCAGGCTCTCTGGTGCAGGGACAAACAACTCCTAACTGCCTACAAAGGGGGACAATCAGAGCTCCTTTCATGAATGCAGAAAGCATCTATTGAAAAAGGAATCTCTGGTCCCTTGGTTCTGTGGGCCACCTCTGCCATGAGGGTGGCATCTACTGTTTGAATTTCCCCCTCTGCCTCCGGAGGATCCTCCTTCATGTGTGTTCTGGAAAGGATGCTGGGACTTTTTGAACCACATTTTCCCAGCACCTCATTGATTCCTGGAAAAGGATCTTTGAGGCACAGAAAAACATACACCCTCAGCAGACAGGGTCTTTCCATCCTTATTCCACCTCCATAAAGTGTCCTTAAAGCTGAATCTAGCTTTGTTTGTATGCTTATTGTTTGTTTGCTTGTTATTTCCCTGAAACGCTAATTCCACCTAAAACGCTGCTTTTCAGCGCTTCTGTGGATCGCTAGTGATATCTGCATTGCTTACTGTACTTATTTCCTTGTTTCACTTGAAAGAAAGTTACTGTTTGTCGTTTTTGCATTTAAGTTACCTGTAACACATTGCATTTAAGTTACCTGGCACTTGCTCACTAAGTCAGCACTAAAAAATTAAAAGCACTACACCCTCACAAACTCCCCTTGAGTACCTTGTTCCCCATTGGCCCTTTTTTTCAATTATAAAGGAATTCCTAATACTATTCTACCATGTCCAAAGGTCAGCTGTCAATCTCCTCTCTGGTCCAGTTGGTGAATCTGGGAATCTTGAGGCAATGTTACAACTGCCTCATGTACACAGACAACCCTCTCCTCCTCCCAACAAATTCCAACACATGTGAGAGATGCAACCATATAGCCAAACTGGAGGCTAAGCTCTCTCAACTCAGTACTGGCGTAACCAGTCAGGAGGAGAAGGAAACCACACTCACTACAATTCCAGTCTCACATAGACCTACCACGACAGCAAACCAAACACATAAACACACAAAAACATACTCGGAGGCTCTAAATAAAAATCTGCCTAAGCAGCAGAGACCTCCAAAGCAGACACCCAAGCAACCGCTACCCCAAAACAAAACACGTGCAACACATAGCTCACAAAGCCAGTGTGCCAAACAGTCACAGCCATTAAGGCTAAACAACACACCTGATACACTTGTAATAGGTGACTCTATCGTCAGGCACACTGACGTCCCGCTCACTAGGCTGAACAAGGAGAAGGTTATGGTGAGCTGCCTGTCGGGCGCTAGGATCCACCACATAACACAAGCACTCAGGTCACTCCAAGGCAAGTACAAATATGACTCAGTCATTGTCCATGCTGGTGTGAATGACCTGAGACGTACCTCCCTGGACTACATGAAAAGAGACATAGAGGAGCTCTCTGAGCATGTAGCCCAGGCAGTATGACCCTGACCTTGAGTAGCATCTTACCCTCACCAAGAATGATGCCACAATATGAAGACAAGATGATCGATTTCAACAATTGGCTTAAGTATTGGTGTCATTCAAAGGGGATCAATGCCTGTCAGCCTGGGATGACATGCTCGACAAGCCACGATGCTTCGCTAGGGACGGCTTGCACCTGTCACCCCTGGGCTTTCGGATATTGGCAAAGGCTCTTGCTACCCCCATAGTGCCTTTTTTAGGCAAGGCTCAAAAGACAAACCCACCTCCATAGGTATCACAAGGGATAAGAAATTAAGAGTAATGCTACTCAACGCCAGAAGTCTAAACCTCAAGATGCACGCACTCAAAACTCTCCTTAGCATGGAGAACATCGATATCTGTGCAGTAACAGAAACCTGGTTCAAGGCTCCCGAGAGCACCCCAGCACTACCAGGTTATACCTCATACCATGCTTTTCGGCCCCAAAACTTGGACTGAACCACAAAAGGAGGAGGAGTATCAATATTCGTCAAAGATACCCACACCTCCAGGTTGGTGGCACAGCACGAAGCATCAGAGACTATCCATGTGCAACTAACAGTGGGTAAAACTGCCTTCCAGTTTATAGCCTGCTACAGACCACCTTCCCAAACCCAGGAACCCCACTCAGCCTTCCTGAGAACACTGGAAAATATGAAGGTCTCTCCAAACACCATCATATTGGGCAACTTCAACTACCCAAACATAGACTGGGAGCATTACTCTAGCTCCAACACCCTAGCCCAAAGGTTCCTAGAATTTATAAACGCAAATGCTATGGAACAACTTGTTACCACTCCCACAAGAGGGGAAAACATACTGGACCTGATCATCAGCAACATGGGGACTCTATGCTCCAGACCAGAAGTGTATCCCTCACTGGTAAGATCAGACCATAAACTAATCTCACTGGATATTCACATCCCGACCCCACCTCCTTCCCAGAAAACCACAGTGAAAAACTTCTCTAAAGCAAATTTCACACTCCTCAAAACCGAGGTGGAATCCTTCAAAGCCCCTGGGCCTGTGGAAAATACGGCCCAGACTGCAGAATCCTTTATACACGCATTCTATGAACTCCTTCAGGAATGCATGGATCATGCAATCCCAAATAAAACCAAGACCCAATCCTCCAAAGGCAGACGTCCTGTCTGGTGGACCTCAGCCATAAACAAACTATACAATAGCAGGAGGAAGCTACTACATGATAGAGCAAAATCCCAAAAAGGGAAGGCATCTCTGATCAGTATTAGCAAAAAACTACAGGCACTCATAAAATCGTTTAAGGCCAGCTTTGAGAGAAAAATTGCACAGGACACTAAGGATAATCACAAGGCTTTCTTTAGTTATGTTAGGAACCTGGGTGGGAATTCCCAGATATGCTCAGAATTAGTCCAAAATGACAAAAAATACACCGAACCCACAGACATTGCCAACATCCTAGCTGACAGGTTCAGCTCAAACTCCCCCCCCCTCCCCACCAAAAGGGCAAATATCTATCCCAGCAGAGTGCTTCCCCCCTGACATCTCAGATGCTCAGGTAAGAGACGCCCTCTCCAAAGCAAAAAACACAGCATCAATGGGACCAGACGGTGTCCCGGGCTGCGCCCTACATGAACTCCAAGAAGAGCTAAACCCAAACATAAAACTACTGTTCAATCTCAGCCTTAGTACAGGATATGTACTCAAAGAGTGGCGTACAGCAACAGTGGTCCCTCTCCACAAAGGTGGTGCCTCAACGGATCCTGGAAACTATCGCCCCATAAGCCTGACTAGCTTGGTCTGCAAAGCTATGGAAAGGATCATCATGGACCTCATAAATAAACATACTGGGGACCTACAGACACTGGATCCTACCCAGTTCGACTTTGTTAAGGGCAGATCCTGCCTCTTAAACCTGGTCAATTTCTTTGAAACAGTCACCAAGGCCATTGACGAGCTGGCTCAAGGACAGAACCCACATGGTTAGAATTGCTGGAGACATGTCAGACTCCAAACCAGTTACAAGTGGCATCCCACAAGGCTCAGTCCTGGGACCTCTCTTGTTCGGTATATATTTCTCGGAGGTACAGGCCAACACGGAAGGACTGTGGCTGACCAAGTTCGCAGATGACTGCAAGCTGGGCACCATAATCGACTCTCCAGCCGACACAAGCATCCTCCAAAAGGGCCTCATAGGAACAGACAACTGGTGCCAGAGCCATGGCCTCAAGCTAAACGTCAAAAAGTGTATAGTCTTCCCCTTTGGCAAAAACAAAGTGCCCACAAATTACCACATAGGTGGTAATCCATTAAGTACAGAAGAAGTAATTAGGGACCTGGGGACCCAAGTTGATAGCAATCTCTCATTTGACAACCACGTGGCCAAAGTGGTTAGAAAAACATTTTATGTAGCCCACCTAATCATGAAGGGATTCACATCTAGATCAGGGGAGGTCATCGTGCCTCTTTACTCATCCCTCATCAGGCCCATAATTGAGTACAATGCCCCTTTTGGGATGTACCTTACCAGACACCTGCAGCAACTGGAAAGACCCCAAAAGTACCTCCCCAAGAGGATCAAAGGGCTCAAACTGATGCCATATGCTGCCCGGTTAAAGAAACTCCAGCTCTACTGAGTGGCATACCGCCTGCTCAGAGGCGATCTGTGCCTGACATATAAAGCCATGTCCAACCCGGAATTAATGGACATGCTGCACCTCAGAAAATCCAAATCCCATCGAGCTACGCGCTCGAGAGACTTGAACCTCAGCATTGAAATAAATAGGACATGCTGGAGGGACAGATTCATAACCCAGAGGCTCCCGTCACTCTGGAATAAAATCCCAGTCCAGGTTAGGCAGAGTCCCTCATTGACTCTCTTCAAGAGGAATCTTGATGAGTGGATGGGAGATCATAGGTTTACCCTGGGTATCACTTCTGTGTCACTGTTAGACAGAGGCACAGTATACTAACCTCGAAAAAGGGCATAGCAAAATTAATTTAAAATGGGTGGCGAAAGCCAAACACACTCTGGCTAGGCTTATAAATGCCCTAGGGCAGATAGCCTAGTAAGGACCTATGAACCTATTAACTTTGGGGCCAAACAAAGACGTTCCATCAAAGGGAGCATCGACGAACGAAGACTTGAAGGGCTCTGCAAAATCACATAAACACATCCAGGTGTGCCTCTTTATGGAAACCCCAAACCCGCTGCCCTTAAGATTCCTTTGCCTGCATGCGAAACTAACCTCATGGAGGAATTGGAAATTGACTACAGGGTCGCCAGCTGAGAAGTGACAGATGCCTGTACCTCATCAGAAATGGTTACTGAAAAAGTAGTATAAAGTTCCTTAATCAGGTCTCTCTGTAACCTGGTGAAATGCACCAAATAATTCAGAGAACTCAATGCAAAGGTCGCTGAAGCACTGACATGCTTCCCAAATCTTTCCATCATTTCAGACTCCTTGTTCAGTGGATAGACAGTGGAACTCTCTTTGGATAGTTCCTTCTTAGTGGCCACCACCATGACCATAGCATCCACAGGCACATCTTTAGTCCAAAATTGTCTGTCTTCTGGAACTGTCAAAATTTTGTCTGGCCTCCAAAGGATTGGCTCAATAGTGTCCAGGGCCTTCCATGCCTGCCGAGACACCAAATCTGTAAGATCAGTGATGGGTGAAGTCACCCAGGAGGTAGATGAGACAGTACCGAATGCCTTCAGAAAACAGATGCCTCAGGTGAAGGGTCACTGGACTTCCAGTCACCTCTCTGTTTCAGGACTTCAAGGATGTCTCTAAACTGGACATCTTCAGGAGGTGACCATGGGGACCCTTCACCTCATCAAAGTCTGTATCTTCTGTGACTGACTCCTTGGGGAAGTCCAAGTGCTTCCTCTTGCACATTACCTTTTTCGGGACCTCCTCAGTGGGATGCTCTGGGGAGGTATCAGAAGAGGTGGGGCACCCTGTTGGGAAGCCTGGGGTTTCAGTACCAGCTGTTCCTGCAGAGAGGATAGATAAGACACTAAGTGAAGAGATGATAAGCCTGCAAAGTGAGGATCCGAGGGGAAGGAAATTGTCGTTATCGTGGAAGCTGACAAGGCTCTCTCCGTGACCTCAAAGTCAGACCCTCGCAGACAGGAAGAAGATCCTGAGTCTGTGAGGACAAGCCTTCCGACCACAGTCCCTTCCTGCTCTAAGGAAAACTCCCCAAAGACCAAAGTCAAAGCCAAACTAACCCATGCAGAGGCCCCAACATGTAGAGATGGCTCTGAAAACTTCAGCATTGACTGAAACATGCTGGAGCTGACAGGGCAGCCTTGGATCTGCAAGCCCTCTGGATCCGAAGAAACTAAAGAACTCAAAGCAATTTCAAATCCAAGGATAAAGCAGTTCTTGGATCTGATGCTGATGGGCCCGGAAGAGTCAGATCTGAAAACTCCAAGACCGAGAGGGGAGTTGGAGGAGGACCTTGCATAAGGGGTGTAGTGGAAGGTTGAATCTCCTGACCTAGAGGGGTAGAAGCTGGGAGGGCACCTGACATGATTTGCACTGAGAGAATCTTTCTCACTAACCTCTTCATGTCTTCTTCAATAAGGCTCCTGGAAGAGCAAATAGAAACTAGTGATGGGGACTTGGGTCTCTCTAAAAAAGGGGGAAGGGACCCTTGAAGGGTCTGCTTCCACTGAATGCGAATATCTGGTTCTTGGAAGACAAGAAATGTCAGGTGTCAAATCTGATGTTTTCAGAGTCTGATCCAAAGCCTACTGATCTGACATAATTTTGGTCATTTTAGGTTTCGGATCCAAGGTATCTCTTTTCTTAATTTTGGATCTAAAGTTGAGGTTGGACCAAATTATTTCATCTTCTTTTGTTTAGGATCCAAGGGAGATGACCTATCCAAAGAAGGTCTTTTCTTTGATTTTTCTGAAGATGTACTGGAGGTGGGCGAAGCTCCAGATAATGCCTCGCTGAAGGAAGAGAGAAGTAACCCCCTGAGGATCAATTTGTTTTTACGTTCAACCAGAGCTCCAGGGTTAAAAGCACGACATATTGCACAGTTTTCCTGTAGGTGGAGTGGACCCAAACAATACACACAAAGTGTGTGGGAATCAGAAAAGGGAATTATCTGTCCATATTTCTCACATTTTTTTTAAACCTGGCTGGGCTTTTGTCTTTATCCACCATAATAAATAAAAATGTTTAGATAACAGACAGTTTACCAAAGGAAACAATTTTTAAAGAACAGAAAGAAGTTTTTTTTTTTTAAAGAGACAGCAGAAAAGCAGAAACACCAACAATAGTATTCCAGAACTACAAAATTCTCGAGGAAAATATACTAACAATAGTATACGAAAGGGAACTTAATATAAAAAAAAAGATTTAGAAGGATTTAGAAATCTAGATATTTAAATATAAAGATAGGGATAACAAAATTCCACTTCTGAAAAAATAAACACCTATCTGCTGGCACCACATCTTTCGCTTTAAAGCAGCAAACAAGATCTGAGGTAATTGTGGGTAAGGGAGTAGCTTGAGAGTTTTTGTGGTTGCCACAAGCTTTTGCAATGGCTGAGTCAGACCCGAGGGATCGGATCCAAACCTATAAGTTGAGGATAGAATGAAAATTGACAACATCAGATCATATAATGTCAATCAGCTTTAATATTTAACCTACATCTTCAATATATTCATCCTATATATTTTTTGTACATTAATTCGACTATGTGGTGTAATGAAAATTCTGTGCATACATTTCCAAGAGGATAATCTACAATTCTGATGACAGTAGCATTAATTTTTTTTCTCATCTTTACTTGGATTGTTATTGTTAATAAGTCTGAAATAATCCCAATAACTTTCTCTATAATATTTTGTTGCACTTCTAACCACGTTATATATTTTAGCTAGAAGTCCTTTCCCTCTTATGTTCTGGTGCATCAAATAGTTAAAAGATTACTAAACTTAGGGACTGAGTTTCTCACTGTTATTTGCATTAAAAAGAAGTTATGTCTTACCATAATGTCCCATCTGTGTTTTTGATCTTCTTCCATTCATCACTGATGGGTTCAGTTCCAAGTCCCTCAGAACCATGTCAGCCTAATACCAAGCTCGCGTACACCAAAAACTATTCAGCTAAGCTGCTACCCACAGTGCCCTTCTCCCTGTTACCTCAGATCGAGTTTGCATAAGACATATAGAAATAAAGCAGAGGCCATTTTTGCGCAGAAACCCTAACACACCACAAGGACCCATGAGATCCACCAGGAGCCTTTGGTGGGGGACAGAGGGTGGGATGTAATGAATGGAAGAAGATCAACAACACAGATGGAACATTATGGTAAGAGATAACTTCTTTATCTGATGTTGTTAATCTTCTTTCCATTCATCACTGATGGGAAAGAATCCCAAGTTGTCTGAGAAACCTGGGTGGCCCTTATGGAAGCACATTCCTGAGCACCATTGAGCTGAAGGCCGCTCTTCCCCTGGAGACCATATCCAACTTGTAATGTTTGATGAAAGTGTGTGGTTTAGCCCAAATGGCTGCTGCACAAATGTCATTCATAGATGCTCTGGAGTGAAAAGCTACAGAGGTTGCTATAGCTCTAGTTGAGTGTGCTTTGATATTGTGAGGTCTAGGCTCGTTTGTACGTGAATATGAAAAGGAAATACAATCTCTGAGCCATTTTGATAAAGTGTCTTTTGACACAGCATATTCCATCCTTGGGCCAGAGAAGGAAATGAAAAGTTGGTCTGTCTTGAGTGTAGATTTAGTCCTGTCTAGGTAAAAACGTAGTTGCCTATGCACGTCCAAGGAGTGTAGGCAGTATTCTCCTTTATTGGAATAGTTCAGGAAAAACATTAGGAGCTTAATGGATTGGTTCACAGAAAAATCAGAAACCACTTTGGGGAGAAAGGATGGATTAGTACGTAGAGATACTCTGTCCTTATGAAATATCAGGTACAGGCTCTTGATGCATAAGGCCTGTAATTCTGAGATCTGTCTAGCTGAAGTGACAGCTACCAAAAAGAGAGATTTCCATGAGAGAAATTTGAGATCACATTTTGCAGCAGGCTAAAAAGGGGGTTGAGAGGGAGACTGCAGCACTAGATAGAGATTCCACGTCTCTAAGGGATGTCTAATTGGAGGTCTGCTGTGAAACATTCCTTTGAAAAAGGTTTTGCATAGATGAATGTACATAATTGGAATGCCCTGTACTCCGTTATGAAAATTGGAAATTGCTGCTAAATGGACTCGTATGATAGAGGCTGATGCTCCATTCTCAAAGAACTCAGAAAGGTATTGAAGGATGACAGAGACCAGGACTGAGAAGGGATCTAGCATCCATTCTTTAGAGCAAAGAGAAATCCTTTTCCATTTATCTCTATAAAGTTTTCTGGTGAATGGTTTATGGGAGGCCAGAATGATATTGCGAACAGGTGAGGAAAGGGCTTCCTGCCTGGTGACTAATGGAAGTGGAGAAACCAAGCTGTCAGCTTGAGAGTGGACAGATTCAGGTGAGTCAACCCTTGGGGGTGAGAAATTAAGTCTGGACGAGTGTTCAGGATCCATGTAGGCTGTAACAGATAAGGCCGAAGGAAGGGGAACCACACTTGACAAGGCCAGTATGGGGCAATGAGGATCACCTTGCATCTCAACTGAGTGGCTTTCTTTAAGAATAGAGGTATCAAGGGAATTGGGGGATAATCATAGAGGAGACCCGTGGGCCAATCGTGAGTCAGAGCATCTCTCGGGGACTCCCCTTCTGGGGGAAAGCCGGCAAAATAGCTGCTACATTTGTTGTTCGAAGGGGAGACAAATAGGTCACAGTATGGCTGGCCCAAATCAGCTGAAAATTTCTGCCGTCACTTTGGGATTGAGAGACCACTCGTTTGGAAGGAAAATGCATCTGCCCAACTTGTTCGCAATCACGTTGAAATTCCCTGGGATGTGTGTTGCTATAAGAAAGCATCGGAAGCTATCGCCCAGTGCCAAATTCTCATGGCCTCCCAACATAAGAGGTAGGATTTGGTTCCTCCTTGCTTGTTGATGTACCAAACTACTGACATATTGTCTGATTGAATTGCAATCATTCCAGGGGGAAGAAGCAGATGTAACACCTGCAACGCTAATAGCACCGCTCTTAACTCCAGAACATCGATATGCAGGTTGGCCTCTAAGCTCGACCACGTGCCTTGGACTGTCTTTCCTCGAAAATGCCCCTCCACCCTATCAGGAAGCGTCCGTGTTCACAGTGGCGTTGGGTTGAGGGGTCTGAAAAGGGCGACACCAAAGTTCTGCATCTGGCCTCATCCACCAGAGGAGCTCTTGCTTGCAAGAGTTGGTTATGAGCACCTGTGAGTGTAGGGGATGATAATTTGCAAACCACTGGGACAATAGGAGCCATTGTAACAGTCTCATGTATAACCTTGCCAGAGGAACTATCGGAATGGCTGCAGCCATAGACCCCAGAGCCTGGAAAACTTCCCTTGCTGATATCTTTTTTTGACAGAGTATCACACGCACTTGCGATCTTAACCTTTGATGTCTGTGAGCTGGCAGAGATACCAGGCAGGATCGGGTATGGAAAACTGCCCCTATAAATTCCAGCTGTTGGGTAGGTTCTAAGTTGGATTTCTTCCAGTGTACAGTGATGCCTAGGGACTCTGCTAGTGAAAGGGTGCATCGGAGGGCCATAGTCAGAAGATGCTTGGTGGGGGCGGAGAGGAGCCAATCATCTAAATATGGAAACACCTGGAATCCTTGAAGTCTCAGATGAGCTGGCACCACTGCTAGACATTTCGTGAATACTCTGGGAGACCGAATGGCAGGGCTCAGAACTGGTAATGATTTGGCTCCTAGCTGGAAGCGAAGGAGACTCCTGGAGCATTTGTCCATTTTAATGTGGTAATACACATCCTGGAGTTCTATCGAGCATATCAAAACATTCTCCCTTAAAGATGGGAGAATGAATTGAATAGTGACCATGCAGAACTTGGTTTGTACAACTGATTTGTTTAAATGGCTGCGATCCAGAATGGGTCTCCAGTTCCCAGTTTTTTTTGGCACTAAAAAGAATCTTGAGTAAAACCCGGATCCACATTGATCTGGAGGGACTGGTTGGATGACTCTTTTTTGACACAGCTTTCTTATCTCTGAAGCCACTTCATCCCTTTTATTGGGTGGAACATCGAGAAGGTTCTTTGTTGGTTCTGGATGGGAGGTTAGAGAGATGTAGCAGCCCCTGGAGATTATTCTCTGCACCCATTGATCATTTGTAATAGACCGCCAGGCAGTTTGGTGCAGAGAAAAATGAGTCCCGACTGCTTCTAGAGGAAAGCAATCGGGCAACGCTTCAGGAGCATTGATAAGACCACCCAGAGAAGGAATCCCTGGAGTCTTGGTTTTGGGGACCCCCCCCTCTGCCCCTGAAGGGGCATCTTCCACCACTGGAACCCCCTCTGCCTCTGGGGAATCCTCGCCACATGCATTACAAAAAGGACCCTGAGATTTCTTGTGCCAGATTTTCCCACTCCTCTGGTTCCTGGAAAAAGAACACTGAATTTGGAAAAACATATACCAACAGCAGACAGAGTCTTTACATCTTGCTTGCACCTGGCCAGCGTGTCCTTCACTTTAGAACCAAATAAGGAAGATGGCTCAATAGGGGCATTCAAAAAGGAGGACTTGAAGGAGTTTGCAAGGTGACAGATGTGCATCTGGGCATGACGCCTCATCACTATGCCTGCACCTGCAGCTCTAGCCGCCCCTTTCGTTGTGTGGGAGAGCAGCTTCATGGATGAATTGGAAATAGATTTAAGGGTGGCAAGTTGAGAGGCAAACTTATCTCATGCCTTGTCAGAAACTTGACCCACGAGGGATCCAGAAAGTTTGGTAATCAAATCTCTTTGGAGCCTCATGAAATGTGCCAAGTAGTTCAGGGACCTGACAGCAAAGGTCGCTGAAGCAAAGACTCACTTCTCTAACCTGTCCACAGCCCGGGACTCCCTGTTGGGTGGGTGAACAGCAGGACTTTCTTCCCCTAGATCATTTTTAGTGGCCACCGCCACCACCATAGCATCAGCTAGCAAACCTCTGGACTAGTGTGGATGCTCTTCTTATCAGGTCTCCGGGGAATGGCCTCAGTAGAGTCAGGGTTCTGCCAAGCATGTTGCACGATGAGCTGGATTAACCCGTCGGCAGGTGGGGTCACCCAAGAAGTAGAAGGCCGGAAGTGAAAAGCCTGCAGGAACACGGACTCCTCCGAGGAAGGGTTGGAGGGCTTCCAGCCACCCCTCTGTTTTAATATTTCCAGGATGTCTCCGAAGAAGACATCATCCGGGGGTGACCATGGGGATCCCTCCCCATCATCGTAGTCCGTGTCTTCTGTCAAAGACTCTTCAGGAGAGTCTATGTGCTTCCTCTTGCTTGCCTTCTTCCGAGGAGATTCTTCAGTGGGAATATCTGAGGAAGACTCAGAAGGATGGGTACCCCAAACTGGGGTTTCTTGAGGCTTCTCCTCCCAGTGTCCAGGGGAGGTGGCTCATGATAGTTGTAGCTCAGAGGGACTAGGGGGAAGTTCCGATGTCAGAGGAGCATGTCCAGAAGCAAGCACCCTTTCCATCACCCGAAAAGCAGGCCTGTCTGAAGAGGAGTGGGAGCCTGGAACTGAGAAGGACAACCTCGGAACCGGGGTCACACCCAGCTCCGTCGGACCTGCTCCCAGGGACGGAGCCTCAAGCAGGATCGGGGCAGATGGTATCCCCAGATCCAAGGGCAGAACCGATAAAACACTCAGAACCGTGAACCAAAAACCAAAGAGGTGGCCTCGAAGCCACAGTGACAGTCACTGTCGGCACCGAGGAACGAGGTTCCACAAAGGACATTGGAGCAATGTGCTTCAGAACCGACAGGTCCAAAGGAGGTGTATACGTCGGAGTCCTGGGAGAGATAGACCCAAGTCCCAGAGGGGGATGAGTCTTAGGAACATTTTGGTATCCCTCTGACCGTCAACAGCTGATCCAACAGGCACACCACATCAAGTTTGGATAGACTCCTGCTAGACCTTGTTGACACTCCTGAAGAGGAGTCGGGTTGGTCCAAAAAGGGACTGTACACTTGACCCAGGAATGGATACAAGGAAGGGGAGTATCGGGTCAGTGGTGTCTGAGCTAGTGGCACTGTAGTCTCTCATATGGAGACAGGTAGCAAAGGAATCAGTGGAGTAGTAAAAGGGCACGGTGCCGAAGAGGCGCGTGGAGTCGATGTCATCAGTTCCAAAGGAATTGCATGGGTCGGAACCATTTTTGGTGTGGGCAAAGGCAAAGTTGGTGCTGTAGCTGTAGTCAAGGCCGAGGTCGGTGCCATAGCTGAAGTGGAAGACAAGGTTGGTGCCATAGCAGTCAGTGCCAAGGGTGGTGCCGACATCAGGAATTCGGTAACGTCCATGGCTTGAGTCATAGTAGTAATCAGAGCATAGCTCGGAACAGTAGTAGTAGTTGGAGCCGAAGTGCCAAGTCTATGCTCCAAGGAAGTTTTGTGGGCCTTATGTTTATGAGTCTTACTTCTATCACCAGCCGGTGAAGAGGGATCAGAATGGGGATGTTTCTTGCCCTTTACTGGAGGGGTCGAGACCTCTGACACAGAAAGGGCCTCTGAGAAAGGAGAAGCAAGAAGGCCTTTCAAAATCAATTTATTTTTCCTTTCATTCAGCGTCCACTGACTGAAACTTTGGCAAATATGACAAGAGGGATTAACAGAGAGGTGAGAAACCCTCAGACAATAAACACAGTTGTCATGAGAGTCGCTGTTTGGGAGTTTACATACACACACACTAATCACAAGTTAACAAAAATATTAAACACCTAAAAAGGCAAGAAAAGGAAGAAGAAAAGAAAAGAAGATACCAACAATGGCATCAAGCGATACCACAAGGGTAAGGAGAGGGCATACCAACAATGGTAAAAAGAATTACCCAATGGGTAGAGCTAGTTAGAAAGTTACAATAACAGTAAATGAGTGAAATAGATGGGAAAAGATTTAGAAAGTGACTAAATAAGGGATAAATATCCAAAAATACAAAATGCATCAAGAAAAATAACACTTAGCTTGAGAGTTCTGTGAAATGCTGCTACATGACTATGTGGCAAATGAGATCTGAAGTAACAGGGAGAAGGGTATTGTGGGTAGCAGCTTAGCTCAAGAGTTTTTGGTGTACGCAAGCTTGGTATTAGGCCGACACAGTTCTGAGGGACTCGGAACCAAACCCATCAGTGATGACTGGAAAGAAGATTAACAACATCAGATTTAATCTTATGCCAGCTGACTGTCTACAAATTTGAATGTCTAAACACATTTCTTTGCTTAAATCAAACTTATTTATAATATAATCTATAGTTTGTAGTTTTCCACACTATCCATCAACTGGTACCACTATATCAGTTTTTTTCTTTAAATGTAATCATTGTTGGTAAGTTGAATGTACTGATATTATTTTGAGTATAAACTACAGGAAACAGTAAAAAATCCATGCTTTATATTCTGGATTCTTATAAATAAAAATTTTAAAGGTGACTAATATCAGGGAAATACAAGAAGAATTAATTGGTTTGTTTTTACTTTCTAAGAAATAGTCTTTTAATAGCCAGTGAAAATTATTAGTTAGTATTTTATAATGGTGTGATTTTATTAGATGATTGGATTTTAACTGTTTTCTTGAATCTCTTTCCATATGGCATTATAATTATTTAACCATAAATATTTTGTCTTAATGATTAATGATAAAGAATATGTTTCTAAATCTGGTAAACCAATGTCACCAATGACCAGTCTGTAATGTGATGATTTAAAGCCAATCTAGGTTTGTTGGGAAACCAAATAAATCTCAAGATTAAAGAATTAAACTGTTTTATGCTATCTTTGGGGGAAGAAGAATTAATATTATATATAACATTTTTGGAAGAATAATCATTTTAATTATGGACAGTCTCTCTTCCAGAGTAAAAAAGACATTCCATTCATTATTACGATACTTTATGGAATTTAAACTATTATTGTAATTAAAAAAAAAAGTTATGTCTTACCATAACATTCCATCTATGTTGTCGATCTTCACTTATCCTTGACTGTGGGTTCGGTTCCAAACCTCGGAACCGAATTGGCCGTTATTCCAGTTTGTGCCTTCCAAAAACTATTGAACTAAGCTCTACCCATAATGCTCCTCACGAGATTACCTCAGATTTAGTTTGCAAACAATAGTGACAGACACAGAATAACAGATCAGAGGCCATATCTGTGTATCTATAAAGAAAACCAATCTTTGGAGAGGTCCGATCGACCAAGAGGCCTAGAGGTCGGGAATATCAAGGATAAGTGAAGATCGACAACACAGATGGAACATTATGGTAAGACATAACTTCTTTATTGGATGTTGTCAATCTTCACTCTATCCTTGACTGTGGGACAGATGCCCTAGCTACCTGAACCTTGGGAGGTCTCACGGAAGAATATTCCTGAGCACCATCGAGCCAAATGATGCACATGCCGTAGAGACTTGGTCCAGTTTGTAATGAGTAATAAAAGCATGAGGAGATGCCCATGTTGCTGCTGCACAAATATCATCAGTCAAGGGTGGCGCCGATGTCAAGTATCCGGTAACCTCCATGGCCTGAGTCATAGTAGTAATCGGAGCATAGCTCAGAACAGTATTAGTAGTCAGAGCTGAAGTGCCAAGTCAATGCTCCGAGGAAGTTTTGTGGGCCTTATGTTTATGAGTCTTACTTCTATCATCAGCCAGTGAAGAGGGATCAGAATGGGGATATTTCTTGTCCTTTACTGGAGGAGTTGAGACCACTGATACAGAAAGGGCCTCTGAGAAAGGAGAAGCAAGAAGGCCTTTCAAAATCAATTTATTTTTCCTTTCATTCAGCGTCTGCTGACTGAAACTTTGGCAAATATGACAAGGGGGTTTAACAGAGAGGTGAAAACCCCTTCAGACAATAAACTTACTCATGAGAGTCACTGTTTGGGAGTTTACCATTGCAAGAGGTGCAATGTTTAAACCCCGCAGACCCTTTTTTATCAGACATTTCCACACACACACACACACTAATCACATGTTAACAAAAATATTAAACACCTAAAAAGGCAGGAAAAGGAAGAAGAAAAAGAAGATACCAACGATGGCATCAAGCGATACCACAAGGGTAAGGAGAGGGCATACCAACAATGGTAAAAAGAATTACCCAATGGGTAGAGCTAGTTAGAAAGTTATAATAACAGTAAATGAGTGAAATAGAAGGGAAAAGATTTAGAAAGTGACTAAATAAAGGATAAATATCCAAAAATACAAAATGTATCAAGAAAAATAACACTTATCTTGAGAGTTCTGTGAAATGCTACTACATGACTATGCGGCAAATGAGATCTGAGGTAACAGGGAGAAGGGTATTGTGGGTAGCAGCTTAGCTCAAGAGTTTTTGGTGTACGCGAGCTTGGTATTAGGCTGACACAGTTCTGAGGGGCTCAGAACCGAACCCATCATTGATGAATGGAAAGAAGATTAACAACATCAGATTTAATCTTATGCCAGCTGACTGTCTACAAATTTGAATGTCTAAACACATTTCTTTGCTTAAATCAAACTTATTTATAATATAATCTATAGTTTGTAGTTTTCCACACTATCCATCAACTGGTACCACTATATCAGTTTTTTTCTTTAAATGTAATCATTGTTGGTAGGTTGAATGTACTGATATTATTTTGAGTATAAACTATAGGAAACAGTAAAAAATCTATGCTTTATATTCTGGATTCTTGTAAATAAAAATTTTAAAGGTGACTAATATCAGGGAAATACAAGAAGAATTAATTGGTTTGTTTTTACTTTCTAAGAAATAGTCTTTTAATAGCCAGTGAAAATTATTAGTTAGTATTTTATAATGGTGTGATTTTATTAGATGGTTGGATTTTAACCGTTTTCTTGAATCTCTTTCCATATGGCATTATAATTATTTAACCATAAATATTTTGTCTTAATGATTAATGATAAAGAATATATTTCTAAATCTGGTAAACCAATGCCACCAATGACCAATCTGTAAAGTGATGATTTAAAGCCAATCTAGGTTTGTTGGGAAACCAAATAAATCTCAAGATTAAAGAATTAAACTCTTTTATGCTATCTTTGGGGGAAGAAGAATTAATACTATATATAACATTTTTGGAAGAATAATCATTTTAATTATGGACAGACTCTCTTCCAGAGTAAAAAAGACATTCCATTCATTATTAAGACACTTTATAGAATTTAAACTATTATTGTAATTAAAAAAAAAAGTTATGTCTTACCATAACATTCCATCTATGTTGTCGATCTTCACTTATCCTTGACAGTGGGTTCGGTTCCAAACCTCGGAACCGACTTGGTCGTTATTCCAGTTTGTGCCTTCCAAACACTATTGAACTAAGCTCTACCCATAATGCTTCTCACAATGGTACCTCAGATTTAGTTTGCAAACAATAGTGACAGACACAGAATAACAGATCAGAGGCCATATCTGTGTATCTATAAAGAAAACCATTCTTTGGAGAGGTCCGATCCACCAAGAGGCCTAGAGGTCGGGAATATCAAGGATAAGTGAAGATCAACAACACAGATGGAACATTATGGTAAGATATAACTTCTTTATTGGATGTTGTCAATCTTCACTCTGTCCTTGACTGTGGGGCAGATGCCCTAGCTACCTGAACCTTGGGAGGTCTCATGGAAGAATATTCCTGAGCACCATCGAGCCAAATGATGCACATGCCGTACAGACCTGGTCCAGTTTGTAATGAGTAATAAAAGTATGAGGAAATGCCCATGTTGCTGCTGCACAAATATCATCTAAGGAAGCTCTGGCATGAAAACCTGCAGAGGCTGCTGTAGCTCTCATTGAATGTACTTTTACAGGCCCTGATAGGTGAAGACCCCTTTTGTTGTAAATATAGGGGATACAGTCATTAAGCCATTTCACAAGAATAATTTTAGATACTGGACTGCCTGAAAGACTGAAGAAAAGGCCATGAATAGTTGGCCAGGTTTTCTGATATTCTTTCTTCTGTGAAGATAGAAACGTAGTTGTCTGTGTAGATCTATTAAATGTAAACAGTATTCTCCTTTATTGGAAAAAGTGGGAAAAAAGACTGGGAGATGTAAAGTCTGACTGATATTCACCTCGGAAACAACCTTTGGTAAGAAGGAAGGATTTGGCTGAAGGGAGACTCTGTCCTTATGAATGATTAAGTAGGGGGTTTACAGGACAAGACTTGTATTTCAGATATTCTTCTGGCAGAACTGATAGCTATTAACAAATAAGGTTTTCCAGGACAAGAACTTTCAGTCACAACTCACTGAAGGTTCAAAACGGGAAGAGCTCAGTTACTGAAGAACTAGGTTCAAATCCCAAGATGCAGAGGGTTCTTTATACGGAGGTCTGAGCATTAAGATTCTTTTAAAAAGGCTTTGCAAAGTTTCTGTGACATAACTGATGAACCATTGAAACCAATATGGAAGTTAGGTATCGCAGCAAGTTGCAACCAAATAGTAGAAGCTGATGAGCCTGTCTCATAGAGTAAGGCTAAGAAGTCTAAAACTTTGTCAATGGGTGCTGCATACAGGTCAAAATTATGGACAAGTGACCACATAGCAAACTTTAGCCATTTGTTATGGTACAATTTTCTAGTTGAAGGTTTATTGTGGGCCAGAATGATGCATTGGACTGGGAAAGTGAGGGAGAGATGCTTGGCAATCATGGGAACTGGAGAAGCCATGCAGTGAGCTTCAGATGTAGATTCAGATGAACCAGGCCTTTCAGGTGGGACAGTAGGTCTGGAGCCAGGTCCAGTTTCCAGGATTTCTGAAGCAGATGAGGCCATAGGAAGGGAAACCTGACCTGTCAAGGCCAGAATAGTGCAATGCGGATTATTATGCTCTCCAACCTGTTGGGTTTCTTTAGAAACTGACATATTAGTGGAATTGGGGGAAAAGCATACAGTAGACCAAGGAGCCAGTTGTGAAGGAGACCATCTCTGGGTGACTCCCCTGGGGGTGACTAGGGCAAAGTAACTACTGCACTTGTTCAGAGGGGACACAAACAGGTCAGAGAAAGGTTGGCTCTAGTGGTGGAAAATCTTGTCTGCCACCACTGGATTGAGAGACCACTTGTGAGGCATGAGGATGCTTCTGCTCAATTTGTCCACAATCATAGTAGAGCTCCCCGGAATGTACATTGCCATTAGGAAGCAGATGGAGGAACTCGTCCATTGCCAAACTTTGATAGCTTCTCGACAAAGAGGGTAAGATCTGGTTCTCCCTTGTTTGCTAATATACCAGACTGCTGACATGTTGTCTGTTTGAACTGCAATCATTCCCATGGGGAGGGTATCTTGAAATGCCTGTAATGCTAAGAACACCACCCTCATCTTCAGCACGTTGATATGCAAGTTGGCCTCCAGGTGGGACTTAGTGCCTTGGACTGTCTCTCCCAGATAATGCCTTCCCCACCCTATCTGGGACATGTCCATAGTCACTATGGCTTGGGGTTGAGGAGGGACAAAGGAGTGACCCAGCAATATGTTGTCAGAGTGGAGCCACCAACTTAGATCTTCCTTGCCTCAATTGGTGATCAGTATCTGATGGGACATCAGTTTCTTCAATAAGGACCATTGGGAGGCCAGAAGCCACTGAAGAATTCTCATGTGGTATCTGACCAGGGGGACTAGGGTGATACAGGCTGCCATTGACCCTAGAGCCTTTAGAATGAGGCTTGCTGTTACTTTCTTGCTGACTGACTTGTGATCTGATCCTTGTAGTCTTTCTAAGGGAAATGGTGCAAAGCAGGTGACTGTGTCGAGCATCGCTCTAATAAAATCCAGCTGTTGAGATGGTTCCAGATGGGATTTTTCATAGTTTGTAGTGATTCCTAAGATGGAACAAAGAAGAAGAGTGTAATCTCATGCATTTGCAAGATGACGCCTGGTGAGAGTGGTAAGGAGGCAGTTGTCTAGACATGGAAACACTCAGAATCTTAGCAGTCTGAGATTAAGGTTCCCACCCATCCCGTTATTAGCAGGACACTCACTGGTTGGGCTGCCTCATCCTGTTGCCCACTGTGCAAAGTAGTGAGACTTGAAAAGTCCCACTTTCCGATTGGACTGAATTGGCGGGGAAAAGCTACAATTACTTTCAGCTTTTCCAAGGCATTTCAGTTACATCACCAACCTGGACCTACAGGCAGAGCTATTCTCTGTTAGGTTTGGGTGCTTTTTTGGCTGCGATTCATGAAGAGGCTCCACAGATGCTAAAGAAAAAGACCAAGATTTTTGTTTTCCTAACAAGTCAGTCAGCCAGCCATTCATCCAACCAGTCAGCCAGCCATTCATCCAGCCAGCCAGCAATCCAGACCATCCATTCATCCAGCCAGCAATCCAGCCATCTATTCATCCTGCCAGCAATCCAGCCATCCATTCATTCAGCCATTAATCCATCCATCCATCCATCCATCCATCCATCCATCCATCCATCCATCCATCCATCCATTCATCCATCCATCCAGCCATTCTTCCATCCAGCAATTAAGCCATCTGTCCAGTCATTCATCCATCCAGCTGCTACTCCCACCAACCAGCTAGCCACTCCAGCAGCTAGCCACTCCAGCAGACAGACAGCCAGTCAACCAGCCAGCCACTCCAGCAGCCAACCAGCCACACCAGCTAGCTAGTCACTCCAGCAGCCAGCCATTGTACCCATAACAGCATCTCCTTCACCACTCCTGTGGTGACATCATGGTAGAGGATGTGGCCATTGTCATATTGGCCACACACCCCTGTCCCACCTTGGCCTGCTTAAAAGGTAGCAACCTTATCTGAGATGTGCTGCTACCATTGCCATGCATTTGGTGAACACCCTGGGGGCTGTGGTGAGACCAAAGGGCAGTGCTCTGAACTGACAGTGACTGGCTCCCAGCCAAAAGTGCAGGAGTCTTCTGGAGCGCTTGTCCATTTTTATGTGGTAATACACATCCTGAAGATCTATTGATCACATCCAACTGTCTTTTTCCAGTAATGGAAGTATAGACTGAAGCAAGACCATCCGGAATTTGGTTTGTTGAACTGATTTGTTCAACTGACTGAGATCCAAGATTGGTCTCCAGTCCCCTACCTTCTTTGGCAATAAAAAGAATCCTGAGTAAATTCTGGATCCTCCCTGGCCTGGTGGGACTGCCTGGATGACTCTTTTGTCAAGCGGCTTTTGAATTTCTAAGACTGCTGCCTCTCTGTGACTGGGTGGAACATCTGGGATTCTTCTTGAATTCTTTGGTTCTTCTATCAGGGGAATTTTGTAACCTCTGGTAATGATCTTCTGCACTCATTTGACCCTCGTTATTCCTAGCCAGGCAGATTGGTGCAGGGATAATCGTCTCCTGACTGCCTCCAGAGGAAGGCAATTGGGCCTCCTTTCAGGATCGCTAATAGGAGTTACCAGGAAAGGATTTCCTGGAACCCTGATTCTGTGGGCCATTTCTGAATCTTGGATGGCATCTTCCATTATTACTTTCCCCTCTGCTGCAGGAGAAGTCATTGCCACATGAGTCGTGGAAAGGTGCTTGGGTCTTTTTGAACCATATCCTACCACTTCTCTGGTTCCTGGAATAGGGATGTTGAGGAATGGAGAAGTGTACACCCATGGCAGAAAGGGTCTTCCCATCTTTCTCACATCTGGCTAGAGTCTCTTTAACTTTGGCTCAAACAGGGATGATCTGTCAAACAGAGCATTGATGAAAGAGAACTTAAATGGCATTGCAAACTCACATAAGCGTATCCAGGTGGGTCTCCTGATGGCCATGCCTAAGCCTACTGCTCTAGTCATCCCTTTGGCAGCATGAGCAATTAGCCTCATGGACGAATTGGAAATAGATTCAATGGTGGCAAGCTGAGAAGCAACTTTGTCTCGAACTCCTTCAACTACTGCTCCTGACAGAGTATCTGAAAGCTCTTTAATCATATCTCTCTGAAGCCTGGTAAAATGTGCCATATAGCTTAAGAACCTGAGAGCAAAGATTGATGAAGTTATATGCACTTCCCAAATGTATTCATAGTCCTAGACTCCTTGTTAGGAGAATGGATAGTAGGACTTTCATCAGCAAGTTCCTTCTTGGTGGCTGCCACTACCACCATAACATCTATAGGAATACCTTTGGCCCAGTGTTGCTCATCTTTTGCAGCAGAGAAAATATGGTCAGGTGACTTAGGGATCGGCTTGATAGAGTCAGGTATCTTCCAGGTGCACTGAGCAATCAGCTTAATAAGATCATCAATGGGTAGAGAGATCGAAGAGGTAGAGGGGTGGGCATGAAAAGCCTCTAGGTATACCGATTCCTCTGAGGAAGGTTGGAGGATAGCCCAGCCACCCCTCTATTTCAGGATATCTAGGATATCCCTGTAGGAAACATCTTCAGGGGGTGACTTAGGGGAACCTTCCCCTTCATTGAAATCGATACCTTCAGTGAAAGATTAATCCAGGGAGTCCAAGTGCTTCCTCTTGCACTTTTTCTTTGAAGGTACCTCCTTGGTAGGGTGCTCAGGAGAGGTATCCAAAGATGACATAACCTATGTGGGTTGATCCTGAGACTTTTATGTCCTCTGTCCCAGGGAAGAGACTGGCAGAAGCTCTGGTCGAGGGGATGGACAAGATGTTTGGCCTGACAGGGAAGGAATAGACTGTTTGTCCACAATAGACAAGGCCCTCTCCATGGCCTGGAAGTCAGGCCCCCCTTAGAGGGAAGGGGGCCTGGAACCAAAATAGACTCCTTCAGAATTGAGATCCCACCCCACACCGAGGAGGACTCCTCCTAAGCCAAAGCCAGGGTTGAGCTTACATATGCTGAAGCATTGAGGGGCATGGAGGGCTCCAAAAGTATTGAAGTTGAACCCTGCCCCTCAGAACTGGCAAGGAAGCCTTTACCCTAGGAGGTCTCCAATTCTGACAAACTGGAGGAGCTCAGGGTTGCTATCCATGCAGAGAAGGAGCTCTGACCAGCACTGAAACAGTCGAAGCTGGGATGCTCAGTACCAGGGGCTCCAAAATCTCAGCTGTTGTGGAAGAAGGTAAGGTTCCAGAGCTAACAATGCTTGGAACCGTGGAAGGAGGCAATCCCCTCACCACAAGGAGCTGATCCATCAAACTCATAATATTAGATTCTTGGTGGACTGGACTGAATATACTGAGGGAGATCTAGGTGGACAGCTCTCCAAGAAAGGACTGGGAGGGCAGTCCACAAACAGATCCCCTGAAGGTGAATATCTAGTTCATGGCAAAATTTTGAATGAAAATTCCACTGGAGCTGAAGTGGTTGATTCAGATATCAAAGGTGTCAGCCCGAAGAGGTTGGTTCTGAAATGGGTATCAAAGGTTCAGGGGATTGAGTTGGTTGAGCCATTGGTTCCGAGGGAACTCTAGGAACCGTGGGGGTCTTAGCCAATTTAGTAGGTGGTTCCAACGAGCATGCTGGAACCAACTGGCTTCTTTTCTTTGATATATTAGCTGATGAAGTAGAATAAGCATGTAAACTTGCCTCCATTTTGGACACAGATAAGGCCTCGTTGAAGTCTGATATAAGAAGACATTTCAGAATAAGTTTATTTCTTCTGTCAATTAAAGCTCTATGGCTAAAACTGTGGCATACTGCACAGTCTTTCTGTAAATGAACAACTCCTAAACAATAAACACATAGAGTATGTCTATCAGAATTAGGTTGCTTTCTATCATATTTTTGGCACCTTTTAAAGCCTGAAGTCCCTTTAGTGGGCTTGTCAGCCATGACTATAAAAATGAAACTGACACATACACACAGATACTGAGAACTAGGAAAAACTATAGATATTTTTTTAATAATGAAAGCAATAATTTAAGTCAGAAAGGGAATACCAACAATGATACTTAAGGAATACCTTAAGGTAAGGAGGGAGAAGTACAATGGTACCGAAAGATTACTGAAAATGGTAGATAAATGAAAGTGATGACACACACACACCAATAACTATCAACAAGCACAGCTGGTCAAAGAAAGAGTAAAGAAAGTGGACTTTTTAATAAACAAAAAGAGTTAAACTTACAGTTTTTCTAAATTTATTGCTGTCGCTCGAGAGCTAGAGGGCAGAACACATCTGGCACTATTAAGTGGCAAATGAGATCTGAGGTAATCTTGTGAGGAGTATTATGGGTAGAGCTTAGCTCAAGAGTTTTTGGAAGGTGTGAGCTGGAATAACGACTGAGTTAGTTCCGAGGTTCAGAACTGAACCCACAGTCAAGGATAGAGTGAATATTGACAACATCAGATGTTATTATATTTTTAATATTATCTGTTAGAGTTATCACTAAATAATTATTTTTTATCTTCTACAATGTATTTAGAGAATCTCTCAGTTATTTTATAAGTATTACAATTTACAGATAGAATTTTTGTTTTATTTTCATTATAACTAAGTCCTGATTTATTCTGGAAGGTTTCTATCACATTAAATACAACAATAAGAGAAAGATTACAATCATTCAGAGTCAATAGGATATCATCTGCAAACAATTGTATTTTGATGTTTAAATTATTGTTTATTTGTATGCCTTTATTGTATGCCTTTGATATCTACATTTGAGCTTATATAGTTTGTGAATGGTTCCATAATTAAAGTAAAAAGCAATAGTGACAGAGGACAACCCTGTTTAGTATCTTTGGATATCATAACTGACTCAGAAGTACGTGAACCTATTTTGATGTAAGCAAAATAATTTTCATAGAGAAATTTAATAAGTTGCAAGAAATTATTCAAAAATATACACTCCTCCAATACTGATAAGTACCCCAATTAACTGAGTCAAAAGCACTATTAATATCTAAACTTAATAAAATGAACTTATCTTTTATTAACTGAGTCAAGAGCACTATTAATATCTAAACTTACTAAAATTAACTTATATTTTGTGTTATTAAAAATATATTATTGATAATACTCTTTTAATATTATCACAGGAATTCCTATTTATTATAAAACCAGTTTGGTCATTGTTTACCATTATAGGAAGACATTGCTTTATTCTGCAAGCATAAATATTTTATAATCTATATTTAATAGTGAGATTAGCCTATATGAAGAGAATTGTGATGGATCCTTGTCAGCTTTTAAGACTGGATATATAAGAGTGTATTTTCAGGATGGTGGAACCTTTGCTAAACTGTAAACTACTGGAAATACTTCCAGCAAAATACTTAAAGCATCTTTAGACACTAGTTTATATAGTTCAGGTATGATGCCATCATTACCAGGAGCTTTATTAGGTTTTAATTTATTAATCTAAGTTTTGAGCTCAGACATTGAAACAGGCCTGTCAATTAATTTCATCTGATCTTCTAATAATTTATGTTTAGTATAATTTTTATAAATGTTTTATTTCTATCTTGTAAATCTACTGCTGGATTATACTGATTAATTTTATTAAAGTGACACCTAAATACACCTAGAATATCTTCTATTTCAGTAACCTTTTTTAACTATTAGCAGAATATCACTCTTTGATATAATTAGATTTAATTATCACTTTTGTTCTAGTAGCCAAGTTATGCAAGTACTTAGGATTTATAGAATAATTATTTATTTTAATCTTTTTAGTTTAATCATGGTTTTGTGGTGTAAAATATCTAGATATTTACTATTAAATTTATTAATTTCTCCTGATAAGTTATTATTCCCTTTTTGACTAACTAATTTTATCTTATAAATTTTCCTTTGGAGATCTACAAATTCCTTGTCCCATAGCTTTTTCTTTAGAAGATGCCAATTCATAATTTTACCAAATAAATATGCTTTCAAAAAATTCCACATATATATATATATAAGGTATTATCTATATGATTAATTTCAATAAAGGTCTGAAATTCTTTATTAAAGAATTCCTTAAATTCCTTCATATTGGTTATATATGCAGGTATAATTTTAATGGAAATATTATTAAAATTTAACATAACTTCAAAAGTGATGGTATTACGATCTGATAATGGACATGAGACTACTTTAACCTTACCAAGTCTAGTATATCATTCAAAACATATACTCTATCTATTCTATATTGCATTCCATGCCTGTGTGAGAAATGTGCAAAGAAAAATGAGTCTGACTCTGAAAATTCATTAATATCTTTAATATTAAATAAATCTATAAATTGTATTACTGCGTTTGCTGAAGTAGGTTTCCTCCATTTACTAATAGTATTAGAACCTTTATCATATGATATACAATTAAAATCTCCTGCAAGAATAATTCTTCCTTTTGAAATTTGAATTATCTATTCCAATTGATGTTTAACAGTTTTGCTCATATTCCAGGGATCCAATAAGCATTAATAAAAGTATATAATTTCCTTTTAATTTCTAGAGTCACTGAACAAAACACTCCCTTCTCATCTTTATATGTGCTTAGGGTTTTAGGTGTTGGTATAGAATTCTTCCATAATAAAGCCACCATTTTTTTTTCTGTTTACATTGTGAACTAGTCAAAACAAAGTAGTACTTTGTATTGAGTCTGTCTATATCTTCTTGCATTAAATGTGTTTCCTGTAAGAAAAATGAATATCTTTAGAAATGTGTTTAAACTGCCTCTCTTACAACCATTATTCAATCCATTAATATTAATGGATATGCATTTTAAGTAAGTCATGCTACAAATAAAAAATACAAATAATACCCTAAAAATTCATAAATATGATATTGCTAATGAACCACTTCCATATGTCCTGAACTGTTTATTTATAAATATAGATTTAACAGCTTTGACATTATTAACTATATACATACAATTAATAATAGTAGACACCAAAAAAAATGTTGTAAAATACTGAACATACATTTTTATTTCCTCACTCCTCCTCCTGGTTCGAATAGCAATCCTACCCAAACACTTCCACCAATCAACAAGTACAAATCTAACACCTCTCTACTACCCTTTGAAAATCAGGATAAATGAAAGGTCTTAATTACTGAAAATAAATAAGAAAAAAAGTTAGGTTATATACTATTATATTTTAAATTTAAGTATATGTTTCTAATTATAATACATTAAGTGTGAGGTGAAAACACAGTCTCGGATGCACAATAAATGAAAACCGAAGTAAAAAGTAAAAAATGCGTTCTTTTAATAGACCATTGTACAATACTTGGACATTAACATTTAGCGCTTTCATCCACACTAAGGTGGACTTCTTCAGAATGCCTAATAAAGTGCTCTATCAGTTTATTTAAAAACCTTTTGGCGCCAAAGTCCGCCCACTTTAAATTTTAAAGTGATATGATAATAAAACATTCTGCAATAATAAGTTGGATCACCAATACAAAGTCTGCTTAACCTAACCTATAATCCATAAATTATAACATTCTACATTTGTATTTAAAAATAATTCTCATATAAACAATAAACACCTACAAATATCATCCTATATCATACAAATTCTTAACAATAATTAAAACTAATGCGATTGTATTGGGTGAAATGCCAATAGAGTAGCTGTATATGTAAACAATATATTGTCCTAACTAGGAGAACGTCCTACTGTACATGAACTATAATATTTCTCACATACATATTATAACTGTATTATGTTCATGTTATTGATATCGTAACAATTGACATTTTAACAACACAGCCACTTTTCATCATTATTTATCACAATTCTAGTGCAGTTTTAAAATAGGTTTTATTGTGATATATTCATTTAATGCTGGTGCCCTTGCTGTATCTTTAAATATTTGCCATATTATTTCCTTTCTGTTTAATTGAGCTACCACCTCGTGGGTCTGCTATAAGTTGATCAATTATACCAAACTTAAAAGTGTGTGCTTCACCACAATCAGCTATATGTCTATATAGTGCGTTATTCATATCCTTAGTCTTAATACTGTACATATGATCATATATTCTCTTCTTAAACTGACATTCCATCTTTCCTATATAGTAGCTGGTACATGACCCACATTTAGCTAGGTAAACAACATTTCTGGTGTTACAATTACCTTGTTTAAATTTAATTGTGGTCCTAGTTACATTGTCCAACATTATACTTTCTGTTTCTAAGATAGCATAACATTGTTTGCAACAACCACATTTCCTAGTGTGTCTACCTAAATCATTCTTAATTCTTGTCAAGGGTCCTACTTCAAGTTTCTTTTTAAGTTGGTCCCCTTTTTATATACAAATATCGGAGACCCACCCAATAGTTTCTTTAATTCCTCATCCACCACCAGCATATTCCAGTTTTTTCTCACTATATTTTTAATATTGTCCACATAAGGGGAATATTCTAAGATACATGCTCTACTATATTTTATGGTATTATTTTTGTCAATTGTATTCCTGTTTATGGACATTTCTTTTCCTAATAAAGGGGGATATTTTTTACCCCATTCACTTATCACGTATCTGGTTACATCATTCAACATATGGATAGGATAACCTCAAGATATAAACAAGTTACCTACATATTCAATTTCACCAACCATATCTTCATAATCAGATGTCATATGAGCTGCCCGTATACATTGACCTTTAAATATATTTTTCATCATTTTTCTAGGGTGGCAGCTGGTGTATTCTAAATAATTGTTGGAGAAAGTTTTTTTTTCTAAATATGTTGGATTTGAACCCTGTGTTAGTCTTCGAAATATAAGTATCCAAATATGCAATACCATTACTATTACATGTGTAAGTAAATTTTAAAAATGTGCTGGATTTATTCAAAAATTCAGTGAAGGGTGTAATGCTGTCCATATCACCTTCCCATAACAAAAAAGTATCATCCAAAAACCTGGAATAATATATTTGTTTGTAATAGCTGCTAGTGAATAATTTAGTTGTTTCCCATTCCAGCATAACCAGATTGGTGTAGATGGGGGCGCAAGCCGCCCCCATAGCTACTCCCCTGGTTTGTTTAAAATTCTCCCCTTCAAAATGTATGTAATTGTGTTCCAGCACCAATGACATAAATTCCATTACTAAATTGATCTTGTCCTATTCCAAGTCTGAAAATGTTATTAAACTGTTATAGAAGTCTTCTAACCCCTGTTCTTTAAGGATACATGAAAATAAATCAATGATATCAATGGTAATAAAAATGATGTTTTCCTTCCATACATTAGTAGTCAATTTAACAAGAAGTGACCAAGAGTCTTTGACCAAATGTGTAATTTTATTATACATTGGTTTGAGCCATCTATCTATAACAACTCCCAATGGGTATATCTTGGAATTTCTCCCTGAGACTATAGACTATAGAGTCTTCAGAAAGAGTCTTCAGAAAACAGTAGACCCATATATATATATATATATATATATATATATATATATATATATATATATATATATATATATACACACACACACTCACGAACTTTCGCGAACACAGGTTCACTGAACCGGGCATAAAAAAGTTATGAAACATGTCTTTCTGAAGAAGTCTTGATAATAAACAAGATGAAAGTGCTAAAGTACTACAAGAGTTGTTCGTGTGATTTACTATTCTTTAAATGCTGTTATTGTCACAAAGTTCATTTCTTAATACATATATACATATATATATATATATATATATATATATATATATATATATATACACACACACACACACTAAAAATTAACTAACAGTCACTTTTTAACTAATCATATAAAACTCCATACTTATATTTATACTACAAGGAGGGTGCCTTTAAATATTTGCATTTTGTTTGTCCTTTGACCTCTCATGCCAAACATCATAACTGCATGTTTCCCATTTAACTGACAACCTGCACTTCTCATAGTAAACCTTCTTTTTATAAAATATAAAGCAAGTCACATGACCTTGGCAGGAAACTTCACCAAGTCTCAGCTGCTCAAAAAAGAAAATGGACAAATGAAGAGCTACCACAGCAAGTGCGAGAGCTGGTATAATCCAAAAATCAACACAGCTGTTACTTGTGGCTCTAAGTTCCTGAAATGAGTCT
Organism: Protopterus annectens; assembly: GCF_019279795.1. Taxonomy (NCBI): domain Eukaryota; kingdom Metazoa; phylum Chordata; order Ceratodontiformes; family Protopteridae; genus Protopterus; species Protopterus annectens. The sequence goes on along the minus strand of NC_056745.1, from coordinate 165,420,287 downwards.
TTGTTACAATAGGCAGGAACCAGTATAAAACAATCATATCTGCACTCTATTCCTTTCTCAGTCTCAGTCCACCAACAAAACGATATAACAGAGGCAGAATAAAAGAAAAAAAGTGAGAAAAAGGCACTACACGTAAAGAACACATCCACTATAAAGTCTCCCAACAAGAGCAGAAAAGCACCCACAGACAAATCAACAGTCAGAAACATCAGGCAGTACAACTAACAGATTCATTTCTTGCATACAAAACACACCATCAGAACCAGTTATCACAATCAACCATTACGTAAATATTAAAAGCCCAGGAATCAGCCAAGTTCACAACACCTAAGTTCAATATTCCCAAACCTCAGTCATGTCACCAGCAAAGAAATAGCAACTTATATAAACCTCAAAACCCGCACTTAAACACCATTCCAAATATATTTAAATATATGTAAATCACTCTATCGTTATCTATCATGTTTATATTGATGCGACAGATTTATAAAAGAAAAAATAAAAGGAAACATGGATGTATAGAAAACAGTGATAAAGTATCAGTGTTACAAAACGTAACAGCTATATGTTTATTAAACTAAAATTATATGTTAGGTGTATAAAGTAGCATATTATCTGGATGTTAATGAAAGCTTTTTGACCGATGGAATTAAACATTAAGGAAAAATTAAACTAATACTTAGTTATCTTATACGAGTGAATCCATAGTTCCTTCTTTTCTATTCAAAGTTATTGTTAAAAGAAATGAGTAAACCTTGTCATGAAAACATAGAATATGGTTATATATTGATGTTGAATAATATTATAACATATTAAAAGTTATTTATCTTTTAGTTTCTTTTTCTTGTCTCTTCAAAGAGCTATTATTCCAACCCAGTTCTTCAATTTTCTCTATTTTTTATGGCAAAAAAAAACTTTTTCTTTAGTCATCACAGCAGAAGAATAGTTATTGTCAAACCTTATTATACTGTCTTCTATCTTGATAGGAGATTTGGAACAAGTTGTTTTAAGAATTAGTTATTTGTCTTGACATCAAAAGAGTCTAACAATAGAGTAGATCTCTGTGGAGGATTATTTTTTGAAGAAGCAACCATAGATCTGTGTGCTCTTTCAATACCATACAACACAGCTTTACGCACATTCAAAGTCTTAGGGAGTCAAGATGTAAGAAAGTTTACCATGTTTTCTCCTTCTATTTTTTCAGGCAGACCAAAAATACAAATGTTATTTCTCCAGATAATCAATTTTATTTAATAATATGGTATTTTGTTTCAGTAAAAATTATATATTATTTTCATCTTCAGATAATCTTCCTTCCATGTCATTTAGAGCATCTTCTATTCTGGATATCTGATATTTCTGCTGTTTTTAAGGTGCATGTATTTTTTTCCATCTGTTTTAAACATTTTTCTTTAAAGTTGTCTAATTTGTTATCCATTTTGTCAATTTTTCATGAAAGTTCTTGTGGGAGTTAGCCTTTAAATGACTCATTTCAATTTACAAGTGAAAAAAAATTCTGATAGAAATTGACAGGAAAAAAAGTAAAATATATAAAAATATTTCAAATAAAATCCTTAAAAGTGATGTTTAATAAAAAGATCCACTAAAAATATTTAGGATAACTTACAAATATAATTTTCTGTTAGAAATAAAAATAATTTAGCAGGTGAATTATGCTGCTAATCTGCCACCATCTTGGCCATACACCCCAAATAAATTGATTTGTTGATTGATTGATGTTTAACAGAGAATATCCCTTTATTGAATTGAAATAATTGCCTGAAAAAAATAATTTATAAAATAAGTTTTTTTCACCTTTTATGAGAAATGGTTTGTCTAACAACAAAGTAGAAAACATTGACAGAAATGACTTTTTGAATGCATTTCCCATTTCTTTGTCTGTACATACTGCTAACATTGAAAGAATATTTTCTGAAAATTGAAAAATCCTTCTTGGAATCACACATCTTATTAAAGTAATTGGTAATAGACTGAATTTTTATTTTAAGAGGACAATAAATTTAAAGACTGTTAGAAAAGTTTTAACAATTATTTTCTGAATTCATTCACTATGAAAATAGCTGATACTTTTCCATGTCACTCATGCGAACAATGTATGTGTATTAACAGTGACTACATGCTTGTTTTAATCACTTGAATAGAAATTTTACAATAAAAAGTGGTTTAACTGTAACTTCTCTGCAGAGGTTAATGCAGTCAGGTGCTGAAGCTGTGAGGGCTTCTACTTGGGTAAGACACAAGTAGACTCTTACAGTATATATACGAACACAATTTCATGATTAGGAACCAAGACAGTAACAATGCTTTGTATAAGCATACTTTCATTTGTGTTGTTTTTAATAAGATTATTTCAAAGCTGTCAAAAAGGATGACATAGATATTGAAAGGCTGTAAATTTTAACAATATTCTTAAAACCAAGAAGTTACATTGACAACTTTTGATAGCTGTAAAGTATTCCCCAGGTTTAAATGAAAGTATTAATATCAAACATATTTTAAAACACAAGTGATTTCATTAGGGTATGTTTTAGTATTGCTTACCATGATTTTATTATTTTTTTTTCATTAATTAGGCTGGATGCTTTAATGTCTTGTGTTGATCAGTTGACTTGGTCATATGACAGTTATAGTGACATAAGTTTGTTGCTTTAGCTTTTGTATTTTAGTTCTGATGAGGTTCCTTTTAAATAAAAGCACTCAAATGTTCAACAATTTTTTTTTCTACATTACTGTGTCTACAGTTAAGGATGGTGTACTTTCTGAAAAAATAGATGAAGTGCATGTTGTGTTTTTAGGTAAACTGACCCATGTTTTAAGTTGGTACCTTTTTGTTAAAACTTCATATCTTCCACTTTACAACAAATATACACTTCTTCTATGTGGGTGAATATATAACTCATAAAATCATAAATGTATCTTTCTTTTTCAACATAAGAACTAAAATCAGTGCCTGTATTTGTCCCTGAAAATTACACAAGCATTTGAAATATTATTAAAAAGGGAAAACATTACTGCAAAATATGTCTGCATCTGTTTTGTTTCTGTACCTAAAAGCATAGAATAAAACTGAATAAGCAGATTTGTTATTGAAAATTGTGTTAAAAATGTCAAACTGTTTCAGACATATAACCCTATACTGAAGGCCCCACAAAGCCCCAAGATTCTTTTTATTGTCTGTCTTTAGAAAGTTCCATTTCCCTTTGATCGTTGGCCATCAAACAGACACACAATACCAAACCTGACCCTCTGTACACAAAGGTTGGATAATTCCCCCTATATAA